>NC_038248.2:36940693-36975478 GCF_000004515.6 Glycine max | reverse complement strand
ATATCATGCACGGGCAAACTTCGTACTTGTCTTCGTCGTCGTCATTATTTATTTGGGCAAAATGGTGAGCCAGCCAACTTAATTTAACCACACTACCTCTAATTTCATCTTCTTGTGGTCTGACTCCCAATAATTCCTCACATAAATCAGCCCAATCAAGATTTGTTGGACCGATTAATGGTAAACCATCCACACTTATACCTAACAATACAGAGACGTCTTGGAGAGTAATAGTACATTCTCCGCATCTCATGTGAAAGGTATGTGTTTCTGGCCTCCATCTTTCAATCAGAGCACTAATTAATGAGGCATTTATTTTTAAGTACCCCATCTTGATAATCCAGGCGAAACCAGATTGTAGAAGAAAAGGAAAAATTTGCTCAGGAATTTGTTCTTCCCCTTGATACGTGGGGACAGCTCGTCTGATATGTAATTTCCTATCTTCTTCCCCATTCCAAACATGTTCTGAAACATGTTTAGGTTGCATCCATAATACATCAGCATCGATGGGACCAGACTTAATGTTAACATGTGATGAAGATGATGATGAAGATGCCATTGCTACTACAAAAAAAAAATATAATACATTATTTGTAGATAATATAAATTAAATTAAACTACACACATTTATAAAAACATTATTAAATATCTAACAATAAATTTGAAAAAAATCAAACTCGCCAATTTTTAATATATTCTATACATAAATTAAAATACATGTGAACAAAACTTTAAATAAATAATTTTTTTTCTACAATTAAAAAAAATAATTTAATAAAATATGGACTAACAAATTATTTATAATACAAACAAATATTGAAATGCAAAAAATTATTTAAAAATATATATACAAAAATTATAATAATGTACAATCTATCATATATTTAATAACATAA
This sequence comes from Glycine max, assembly GCF_000004515.6. Taxonomy (NCBI): domain Eukaryota; kingdom Viridiplantae; phylum Streptophyta; class Magnoliopsida; order Fabales; family Fabaceae; genus Glycine; species Glycine max. The sequence goes on along the minus strand of NC_038248.2, from coordinate 36,974,582 downwards.
ATTTTCTAAAACAATTAATATTAACCTACAAACTAAAACTAACAGTGATCATATATATATATATATAACTAAAATCTAAAAACTAAAAATTATTAACTCAAACAATATTAACTTATTAATTCATTTATTTAAAACTATACTATCTATATATAACATACAAAAATATATAAGACACAAAAATATAACACTAATAAAACAAATTTACGCATCTCTAATATTAGAATTATTTATTTACGTGTAACATGCTTAATATTATAAAAACTAAAAATTTATGTCTACCTAAAATTTATAAATATGTATGCTAATATTAATTTATACATAATATTTCTACCTTATCTAATATTAAGTGTGTGCCTAATATTTCTAAGGCTAATATTAAGTGTGTCGGAACGTTTGGCTGTGGCTTACTAAAATATCATATATATACTACAAACTAACCTTCAAATATATACTACAAACTAATAACAGCATACTTATTTTTATACAAACTAATCTTCAAATATATATTACAAATCTAAAAATATATACTACAAACTAAATAATATTTTTATACTAACTAACCTAACCTACTCTTCAAATATCTGTTACTACATAAAAATTAATAACAAATAACAGCATACTTATTAATTTATTAATAATACTAACTAACCTAACCTTACAATACCTATTAATCTTAATTAACCTAAACTTACAATACTTATCTAGCTAACCTATTATTTTAAAAATATTAACAAACAGAATATATAAATCACTTATCTAGCTAACCTGTTATTTAAGAAAATCACTTACCAGCCAATTAGAAATTATGAACTATGGAAGAAAAAAACTCAGCAAGAGCAAGCACCAACAGCAAGCACGCAGAACACTCAAGAATGGAGAAAAGAAAGGTAGTAGAAGAAAAGAAATGTGAATCCAAAGTTTACGTTCAACTTATTTTATAGGAAAAAAGCGTATACAATGGTCAAAAGCTCTCTGTATCCCTAAACCCTATGCTGCATCCCTATACAATGGAGAGCAGAAACAAGCCCTGCAAGCCTGAAAAGTTCACGTGACATGGCTGTCTCGCCAGCACCTTGGGCGAGTCCTGCACTGACATGGCTGTCTCGCCAGCACCCTGGGCGAGACCCACTGCACTGCCAATCCCGCCAGCCCTTCTGGCGGCAAGCCTGTAGCCCTATCTCGCCATTGCGATGGGCGAGTCCCACTTCTCACTCCTACGTGGCCTATGTCGCCACTAGCAGGGGCGATACACCCCTCTCTCCTGCTTTGCCGCCACTGGCAATGGCGGGTTGAGCCTTGCCGCCAGTGGCAATGGCGTTTTCCGCCTAAAAACCAACCCCCTCCGTCATTAGTTTTAAAACAAACCCTTATACGTAAATAGTTTGTAAAATAAGACCCCCTTGGTAAATTTGCCTGCATTTGCTTGTCTTGTCTGACAGTGATTCCATTGCTCTGAATTTTAAATTAAACATTAATTAAACCGTGGGAAAATTAAAAAGACCCACTTCGTATTATCCTTTTTTTTACTAAATATTGCTACTACTAGTCTCGATCATTTTTGTGTATATATTTTCAATTTTTATTTTTTAATTACCTCTTTTAGTACTGGGAAAAAAAATCACGCCCACATGAATAAGTCATGCAAATTGTGGGAACCTTTCTAACTGGGTCACTGTCCATTATCTCTTTGCTCTTTATTCTTTAAGCATATGAACTTTTTATCTCGAAAAATCAAAAAAGGAAAAAAAAAATTAACGGATAATATGCACATGTACGTCCTTGTCAAGGATACCAAGCCACGTTATGTTATTACTCGAAGAAACACGGGGAAAAAAAATAAAGAACAAAACCTTTTCAAGTGTTTGGCAAGGTTTTTCATAACAACTTGTGGTAATATATTCCTGCATTTGAATAATTCGCAATATACTATAACTCATTAACATAGGTGTAATTAGAAGGGTCAATGGTTTCTTTAGTACCAAATTACACTAAACTTAAAATTATATTCGGCCTCGCATCAAGTTCTAGTAGCAATTAGTGAATGATATTTAGACACCATCAATTGCATGGAAGAACATGAACGCGTGTCAAGGGATGGTTTCCAAGGCACATATTCAGCAGAAAAGTGCCAGCGAAGAGAGTGGAGAATCATGCTGAAATTTAATTATTTTGGAAAAAATATTTATATATTTTAGAAATATATGTAATAAAAGTAATTATTTTTAAAATAAGAAAATTAAAAAACACGTTAATTTTTGTATGCTAATCTTTCATTTAATTTTATTATGTGAATTTTGTGTGTGTATATATATATATATATATATATATATATATATATATATATATATAATATTAAAAAATATAGAGAAAATCTCATCTATTAATCAGTAGTATTTAATAACAAATGATAAAATATTTTTTTGTAACGTAAAATTGTTGTCATATAAAACTTAGAACACGTTTGGTAATTTTTTTATTTTTTTTCTCATTTTTACAAATAATTACATTTTTAATGTTTTAAATATTTTATTCATCAAATTATTTAAAAAATAAGATAAAAATAAATTGTGACATTTTCATAATTATTTTTACAAACAAAAACAAAAAACTAATAACAAACTTGCTTGATACGACTATTTTTTTTATTGATATAACTTTTAAAATAATTATTATAAAAACTAACAAACTTACTTGAATGGGCAGTTATAATAAGATAACAGTAATTTTTATATTATTAATATATAATCTATTTACTTTCATAATTACCATAAAATTTGTTAAAATTTAATCGTAATACATTGACAATATAATATTATTGAGTCTTGATTTTTTTACATCCATAAATTTCAAACACCAGTTAACATTCTTATTTTTTTCCCCTCTTCTTATCAATCCATGTTACCAGTTAACATTCTTATTTTTCCCCCTCATCTTATCAATCCATGTTACCTATGTACATACATTTTGTTCTCTTTCTTTTTCAAGGTGTAAATTAACATTGTATGTCAATATTTTTTTTCAAAATTATTTTACACTATTATCTAATCATAACTCACTTGAGTGTAATTTTAGGATAATTTTATTAAAAATAAAAAATAAATAATATATAATAAGAAGTGATTGATAAAATAATTCATAATATTCTTGTCTCAATATTATTAATTGAATAAGATATATGGTTTAATTTTTGTGTGTTTTTTTATAACATGACATAGTAGTGAACTAGTGGTATGTCTTAAAGCATCTTGGTCCGTTTAAGGGTGTGGAGATGGAGGGCAAGAAACAGTTACTGAAGTATCATTAAATTAAGGATGACTCCGATAGGGACCGTTTGGTAATATGGTATTATAAAACTGGGCGGTTAGGAAGTCAGTCTTCTCATTTGTGTTGTTCAACGTCTCTTACATGCAAAGACTCACACTCACACATACCAAATAGAGAGAGAAAAAATAACACAATTACACAAAGCAAAGCATAGCATAGCGTGGCAGAGGATAAAGAAAGGATCAAACAAAGTAAAAAAAAACAGAGCACCTCTCTGTTCTTATTTCTCTCTCTGTTCCTCTGCCCGCCCCATATCTTCTTCTTCTTTCCGAAGGTGCCCAGTTTCAAATTTTCTTCCTTTCCTGCACCATTTATTGCCTCTTCTCAAGTTTCTTCAATTTGGCTCATAATTTTGAACATGGTATTTGCCTTCTGAGTGCAAACCTGGAAGATTGGTTTGAAAAAATTATATAAAACAATGACTTGGAAAAGCAGGGGAGACCTGCTTCCTAAAAGTGTTATGTCTCAGAAATGGATGATTTTTCTCTGTGTTGGAAGCTTCTGTGCTGGTATGTTTTTCACCAACAGGTACATCAATTCTCTTTTTTTTCCCTGTCTCCTAATTTTGATTGATAGTTGCTTCAGAGATTTTATAGATTCTGTTTAATCCTGTTCATGTTATATTTCCTGTTTTCAGATCTTTATAATACATACACAATTTCAGCTGGTTTTCAAGTGTTTAATTCATCGAGTTTGGGAGTATATATATAAATCTCTACAATTTTCATGAATTCAGTTTTTTTAAGTCAACTCTATTTTTTCTCACCAGTCTTATGTTCATAAAAACTTAAAGAAGAAGTAGAATGGATCTGAATTGAATTGGTATGAATGAAGGACCCAAACCATTTCAATTTTCGGTTTAAGTTTCCATTTCTTCTTTATATGATTGACTCCTAAATTCTAGTGACTTGTCAATTCTGCTCTTAATAACACTATGCCTCAGTTCAATCTCTGTCAATTTTTGTTAACACTTCCAAGTCCTGGTCCATTTTTCACCATTGATGTTCGCAAATCTATTAGCCAGTTTATTTGAATAGTAGTTTTCACGGTTGAAAAAAATACTGTTTTATCTTAGTTACTGCGTTGCTCACATCATACCGTGTCATATCATTCTCACTAATCAATGGTGAAGAAGACCTCTGACATGTAATAATTGATTGACACTCTTAGTCTTTCCCACGGTAGTTGCAACTGAAGCACTTATTTTTATATTTACAAGTTGTTGAAACGTTGCATGATGGATCTTTTATTTTGGGATCTGCCTTGTTTCTATACATTGATGGTCCAACGTATTTGGGATTGCTTTAGTTTTTTTTATTGCATCTTTTTTTTTTTGTCTTTGCTCATCATATTAAAAACATGATGGATCCATGAAAGTGTGGTTACTAAAGAAATGTAATTCAACGTTCATAGTTTCTCTAACAACTTGACATATTTATTTGTTCTTTGATTCTGATTTGACTATCATGTATCATGTTTATGTACCTACAGTGGTGTACTTTGTTACAGTTATTGTGGTCCTTATGAGAAATTTAAATGTGTAACAGGATGTGGACTATTCCTGAACCTAAAGGACTTGCACGGACAACAGCTATGGAAGCTGAAAAATTGAATGTAGTTTCAGAGGGTTGCAATTCAAGAATTGTAAGAATTGTTACTTTTTTTCTTCTTCCATAATTGCGTGGTAGTTATCAAAGACAGTATAATTTGAATTTAATGTTTCGTGCATGATGTAAATCATATGAAATCCCTATGTTTGTGTGCTGGTTTTCCTTAGTTGCAAGAGAAGGAAGTGAAGCGTGAAACCAAAGGCATCTATAGTGAGGTTTTCAAGACACAAAATGCCATACAGTAAGTTATACTTATATACCATTGGTTGTGTTGTAATTTTATTTTATTTTTGTATTTTCATGCTAAACATGTGTAACTGCATGGAATGTAGAACCCTGGACAAAACTATTTCAAACTTGGAGATGGAATTAGCTGCTGCAAAAGCAGCTCAGGAGTCTATACGAAGTGGTGCTCCGGTAGCAGAAGATATCAAGATGAGTGAATCATCTGGTAGGAGAAGATACCTAATGGTCGTAGGAATTAACACTGCTTTCAGCAGCAGAAAAAGAAGAGACTCAGTTCGTGAGACATGGATGCCACAAGGTTCATATTTGTTCCTTGTTTCCTAGTTATTTTCTGTTTTTTTGTTCTATTTTATTGGCCGTAGTTTCTTATAATGTGTTCTTCTGATAATTGATAAATAGGTGAGAAAAGAAAGAAGCTAGAGGAAGAAAAGGGAATTATCATCCGATTTGTAATTGGTCATAGGTAAGCCATGCCAACTATCTCTTGTATGTATTTTGATCTCAATTGTAAATGCCATCATTTAGTTGCCATTATGTGACATATCCAAGAAGCATAATATACTATTTGATACAGATACCGTTGTGGTTCATCTGTGAGTATTATTAGTATGGAATGAATTGTAAATTGAACTTTTTTCTTTCTTTCTTTCACCAGTGCCACATCAGGGGGTATCTTAGACAGAGCTATTGAAGCAGAAGATAGGAAGCATGGAGATTTCCTGAGACTGGTAATGATCCTCTTTGTCTTATTGCTGTTTTCCCCGTTGTCTCTTCTATCATTTGTCTCTACTTGAATAATCACTTGATAAGATATCATGGTCACATTTATTTGAAGGAAAAATTAAATAAAAAAAAAGAAATGCAACAAGTTTCAAACCTCTGTTTTGATTTTTCAGGATCATGTTGAAGGATACCTTGAATTGTCAGCAAAGACAAAGACATACTTTGCCACTGCTGTTAACTTATGGGATGCTGACTTCTATATCAAAGTTGATGACGATGTTCATGTAAATATAGGTATATAAAGTTTCTCAATCTCTAATTATCTAACCTTGCATGAGGAGTTTGCAATTGAAATTGTTGTATCCTTTTAACTAGTTCCACATACTAACTATCATCCATGGATTCATGTTCCGTACATACTTAGTATGCATCATGTAATTTCTATCTTAATATTTTTCTTAGTATGCCCTATTCAATCCTTTTTCAGCGACACTGGGACAAACTCTACTGAGACATCGATCAAAACCGCGGGTGTACATAGGATGCATGAAATCTGGGCCTGTTCTTTCTCAAAAGTGAGAATCATATTCTTGTATCCTTGTGCTATTTCATGAAAGGGTCATAAATATGTAGTGTTTTCATTTCTAGCTTCTTAGTTTGCCACTTTCTTGCAGAGGGGTAAGGTACCATGAACCAGAATACTGGAAATTTGGAGAGGCCGGAAACAAGTACTTCCGCCACGCCACAGGACAGTTGTATGCCATTTCAAAAGATCTGGCTACATATATTTCAAATAACAAGTGAGTGCTTCATCTCACTTGTGGGGGAAAAAGCAATTAAAATAACATTTATGGACTAAAATGGTGGTGCAAATATTGTGATCCACATGATGGCTTATTGTGCATGTCTTTGTCTCAGGCACGTTCTCCACAAGTATGCCAATGAGGATGTCTCACTAGGTTCTTGGTTTATTGGACTAGATGTGGACCACATAGATGATCGAAGACTCTGCTGTGGTACACCACCAGGTGAAGGTTTTTCCTGCATTTAAAGATGATATTGACTTGTATATGTGAATCATTTATATTAAGTCAAACTATTCATTTGATCTTCATATAGTTGTCATCATTTTAAGCTTTAGTCTTAACACAATTTTTTGTAGCAGTTTATCACCATCAGAATGATTTTGTAGTGGTTTTACACTCCAGAAAGTTTTCTCTAGTGTTAAATACCAAGGATAAAAAATTAACTTTTATCTATATGTATAGATTAAAATTTGCAGTTTTTTCATATAAGGACTAAAACTTAAATGAGGACAATTATAGGAATCAATTGAGTAGTTTAACTTTTTATATTATCACAATATCACTTCATTATTTATTTGGTTTGTTTATTTGTTAGTAATTGTCTACATTTTGAAATTCTTGAGTTGGTAATTCTTTCAGATTGTGAATGGAAAGCACAGGCAGGCAATGTTTGTGTTGCTTCATTTGATTGGACGTGCAGCGGAATTTGCAGGTCTGCTGAAAGGATCAAAGAGGTTCACAAGAGATGTGGTGAAGGTGAGAAAGCCTTGTGGAATGCCTCTTTCTAAGTGGCATGGCAGCTAGGAGTTCTTCCTAACTCAGGAGGAAATAACCACACAGCTATGCAACTAGGCTGCGAGAATTTTCTTTTTTTCTTTTTGCATAGTTTTGGTAAAGTATAGAGAATTTTCATTTTACACGAGAGGCGAAGGAAAGAGGGGAGGGGAGAAAAATAAAAAAAAACAAAAAAGAAAGAAAGAGAAAAAAAGGACTTTCCCCATGGCCCTTCTGCATTTTAATAAAGGAGATTGACCATGGTAACTGCCAGAATAGTAGGAAGCATGGGATAGTCCCACCCCACCAATTCTTTGATGCTTGAAGGGACACTCTATGTGTTAATAGTTCCATATACCTATCAAGCTCCTAATAAATGTAGATATAGATTTGGTTGGTTGTTGCTTCTTTTCCTTTCATTTACTTCTGAGCTTTCCATTTGGCCAAGCTGTGAGTACTAGTCATATTCTACATTTGGCACGGTATAGAATATGTAATTCCATAAGAGCAAATTCACTAAGCTAGGTGACTGACCACTTTTTTGTTGTCTTATTAGTTATATATATCTAATAAACTCCAAACATTAGAAAGCAATTGTTATTTTTACCAAATACTAATTTTATTGGAGCCACCCAACATAAAATACCAAACATTAAATGGATCCCAATTCCCACACCAATGTAAAAAGGGAAGTCCCAAAATCTTCCAAGTTCCAACTAGGCCATTGCCAATTCAAACCTTTGAATTGCCATGAATATAAAAACCTAAACACATTGGACCTGGTATCTGCCGGAGAAAGTCTGCATTTCCTAAATTATTTGTATTACCTTTTTTCTGAAGTAGTGTATGTTTTGTAAGTCATTAAAGGTGTTGAAAATTGCAAGCAATTGGTTTAAAACAAACAAAACAAATATATGGTGGAGTTAGGTGCTTCAGTGGCCATGTGACATTGGATGGAAAAAGTTTTTTTTTTTGGGTCAACGATTTAGAAAAGTCCAAAGTGAGAAAATTACAAGTTTAGGGATTTAGCTCTCTACTGGCACCAAGATGGTGGACCCAACTACCCTACCCAACGGACATGGTACAAGTAGTAAAAAAGTACTATTAATTAATCAAATTAAAACCATAAGCGTAAAGAAAGGGGTACAGGAAATGTTGTTGAAGTTGCAACTATCCTTTTCCTTCTAGGAGCATGTTTGACTTACCATTCAACTTACTGTGTATGAATTTTGAGACAAAATTTAACAGACCAACAGAAATTGAAAGCAGAAGGAAGGATGTAGATGTTTTTGTAAAAGTCTTTTTGCAACCAACATTTGCTTGCAACCGTAAACCAAAACATCCACTTAGAAGTTAGAATAAGGCTTACTACTTTTGCCTACCATTTGTGCCAAGAAGACACATAAGGTAATAAGTAAATTCCCGTTTTCATTAATTAACACGGTAGTATGTTGCAACTTCACTGCAGCTAGTAGCAGAACACATGTGCAGAACCAAATATTTAATTACTATAAGATTCAGCTAAAAAATTCCTTAAAAATTTGAGCATTGTGTCCCACAGACTCAAAACAATGTCTTGGAAAGGAGATTAGAAGAGAAAAAGGGAGAAAAACTATAATCATGACTTATAATGGCATGTGCATTTCTGAACAGGAATACTAACGAAACAACGAAAATTAATTGGAAAACCACAGGATTTTGAATAAGAATTCTTTTTCCTTTTATTTGTTTTCACTCCTCCTATTTGGAGGGTATATTTCGTACACTGTTCTTAACACTAGCTATTTTTTTTCCTTTCATCATCTTAAACTATTCTCCTTTTTATCTTTATTTCTATCTCTAAATTAATTTTCAATAGTGTTTTTAAAAATTTCAATAGTTGAAAATAATCTTATGCAGCAGTTTAAATTATTCATTATTTCATTATAAATCTGAAATAGAATTTATACAGTCAAGATATTTATTTATTACGAAATTCAATTATTATATAATTTATATATTAAAAAATATTTATTATAAATTTTAATTATATAAAAATAAACATTTATACTATACAATATACATTTTGTTTTGAATAATTTTACCTCTCTCATTTCAAACTTAAATTTAAACAAATATATTACAAATCTTACCTGAATTTAACAGGAAAAATAGTTCCCATAATTAACACTAGAATTAGTAGAATGTTGATACGAGTAGTTTCTTTTGATCTTACACCAACTTTGGGCTTCACTCTTGAGAAGGACTTAAAAAATGTGGGGGTTTAACGGAGCGAGACTTAAATTTAGGGGGGGATACTTTGTTGCAAAACGCTTATTTTGATGATTTGCATAATAAACAAAATCAATACCAGAAATTAAAATAATTAAATTTAGTTAATGTATAACAGATGTGAATAAAAATTAACACCGTCTCCCGTAAACCTAACATACATAATAACTGGTCAAAGAAATAGTAAATTTCCTTCAAATTAAGGGTTAAAGAAAAATTGCAGCAACAAGATTAGAAAATTATGATAATCCTTTCGTCCTTTCAAATATAATTAATTGAAGAAGGCACATGTTTGAGGAGGTTTTATTATTAAAAATTATTAAGAAGATTTGTAACATTTGTTAACAAGACTTAAAAAAAATAGTTTTAGCTTTGAACTTTTTTATATATTTGAGGATTCAAGGATATGTAATAACTTGATGAATAATAAATGCAACTAATAATCTAATAAGAAACTATTATATTTACGGTTTACTGACATGATAAAAAGGACATCAATTTCTGTTTTAAGATTCAATACTTAGATAAATTAGAAAAGGATTATTTTACTTGTGCGACTGGCCATTTTGCATTTTAGCTGCATTGCATTCAACTTGTAGAATAATTATCATTAATGATATCTATTTAATTTAAATATTATAAAATAATATTGACAGTAAAATTTATGAAATAAAAAATTATTTTTCTATTTTGGGTTTGAAGACAAAACTAGCATGGACAATTCTATTTGCAGCTGAAATGAATCACGGAACGCATTGCATACACCATTAGCAGTGTTTTACTTATTGATTTACTTACAATTATTTATAATACAATTAATGATTTACAAAACTGCCCTTCACTAGTAAACATCCCTCCGCCCCTGGTTATGGCTACCCTATATTTGGGTCGACTTGAGATTTAAATTTTAAATTATATATTTTTACTTAATGATGTCCCTACCCAACATATCCGCCATTAATTGCCCTACTTATACCCTTCTTCCACCTACCGTATATAATTGCAATTTCGAAATAAACAAGACATTGGAAAATTATTGATGCTTTTTCTCAAAAAAATTGTAAAAAATATAAGTAGGGTCATTCTAGCAATTAAATAAATAAACTATATATGTGCATCTATGAATTATTTCTTGTTGTGAATGAGTTTTCCCTTTCTGTCTTTCCATGTATGAAAATAACATTATATATATATATATATATATATATATATATATATATATATATATATATATCGTGTAAACGACAAGTGCAAAGGAAAATCAGAAATAGTAACAAGGACAATTTGCAACTCTTCTTGTATAATAAAGAAAAAGGCAAACATGCGAATCAAGATTGGTCTAGTTTGAATCTTGTTGTCGATAAAGTGAGGACCTCGGTTAATAATATCATAATATGTTTAAAACTCGGTATTTTAAGTTAGGAGATGATGAATGAAAATATACGTGTTTCTCTTATTTTCTTTTTCTGTTGTTATCAGTATTGGACATAAAGCAGTTAGAGCAGGTAGATTCAATAGTTTAAAATTCTTAATTAAATAAGCAGATCCTAACCTGGAAAACTTTTAACTATTTTCTTTGTTTTTTTTAATTTTAAAATTTTATCCTTTTTCTAAATTTTTTTAAGTGGGTTAGCCCATTAAAACTAACCACAAATGGTGTAGGTTGTACTTTTTAAAACGTATATCTAAAGAGAACCGGTCTATCTCAATCCATTTTTGATTGGATAGACCAAAATGGACTAATTGGCCCATTTTATATACCATCCTTAATTTAGTTTAGTTTAATTTTAATAAGAGGAACACAAAATCGTAAAAGAAATGTTAACTTGTTCGTTTAATTGTATAAATAATTAAATAGAAAAAATTAATTCTAAAAAAGGTGCTATCCCCGTGTGCTCCTCCATAAAAAATCAGGAAAGTGAGCGTGTCTAATTATTGATTTTGCCTATTCAAGATTATTATTGAATAAGTGGGACCGCGATATGAATACGAATATTCTAGAACAATCCTTGGTCTGGTCAATTTTTGGGTAGAGGCACGCATAATAATTTAGTGTAGAGCATTCTAGAATAACTTGTACTTTTTTTATTAATTTTTTTCTGTACAACATTATTTTTTTATTATTGACATATTTCTTTTGAGAAAGTAAAATATGAAATACCTCTTAACATTATTTTTTATTTTAAAATTTATGATTTAGTCATGCATATTATCTAAATTTATATTTCTAGACAAAATTTTCCCTTTGTTAGTTTTTGTTGAATACGAAACGATTAAGTAAAAAAAGAGAAAGATCATAACTTATCACATGGGTCCTATATAAACAAAATATGATAACATATAGGAGATGGGAGAGATGGAAGGTTTATGAGATATAAAAATAAAATATTTTCTTTAACATATTTATGTTTTTTTTAAATGAACATATTTATGTTAATTTAAATGCGCATGATTTGTTTTTTTTTTTTTAATTTTTATATAAAGAAACCATAGAAAGATATTATTTTTTTTCATTTTTGCAACTAAATAGTCTAAAAAATTATTTCATTTTTCTTTGTTTTCTTTCTTTCTCAAACTGAACAATCCTTTGATGAATTAACTCTATACCCAAGCCATAACTGGATTAGGTCTAGATTTTAAAATAATTGAGCTAATATACCCAATAAGAACCGTGTGTCCGTATCTGATTAAATTCCGATTATTAGGGTGAGTTTTTTGGTACAATTCTGTTGGACGTTTACTTTGGGTTAGAGGATAGTTATCTTGTAAGGGTGGCTATCTCTTTTACTCATATCTCTTTTTTTTTTTTCTTCTCGGAAACAGGTATTTTTTAAGTAGGAAGTTATTGGATTAACATCCAAGACGTAAAAATTACAAAAATGGATTTTACTTTTTTTTCCAATAAAGTCTTCTCCATTCAGACACATTATATTCATGTCCTTTTCCTTAAAGGAATAATTCTTTTCACATTTTACTGTCAAAGAACTATATATCTTTGAATATCGAAGAAAGAGCTTACTCTTATGTAAATTACGAATCATTAATAATAACTTATGCAAACGACTTTTCATCAGAGTTGATGATTCCTTTGAATTAACTAACACATCTCAGACCGTAAAGATAAAGAAAAAAATACATACCCAGATTTGTATCTATAATATATATCAGGTCTGAAGACATGTCGGGTGAGTTCGAATAAAATTGCCTAGTTATATATATGCAGATTAATATTGACACTATATTGTTACAACACAAAAACGAAAAGACTTGCAGGGTGCAATTGAAGCAAAACTATAACCATAAAGAGAGTTGCTGGGTTCCACTCTTGCTTTCATACACATCCCGGCATATATATATACACACATAAAAATATATGATATATCAGGTAGGCACTACATGGGAGAAGGACTTACACTACACTGCGCCATTAAATAGTGCTGCAAGCCTCCATGCATACACCACGTCAATGAGAAGAAGAAGGGAGCGAGGGGAGTAATTTCCAACCTTCGAATTGGTAATGATATAACACCAGTACCACCGCTCCACATATTTAGAATTTTGAGAATGAGACTTTTTAAAATGAAGAACATTTTTATAAGCTAAATTTAGTGATAATTTATATATTAAGAGACAACCTATTCGATATATATAAATATATTACGAGATAATCTATTTAAATTGAAATTAACTATTAGATCAGTGTGGCTAACATCAAAAGTATAGGGTTTAAACTTTAAATCTTTTTGCCAATAAAAAAGTACATCTTAATTATCATTATACATTATACTAGCTAGATAGATCAGCTAACGATAAATATATAAATATTAATACTAAATAGTTTCTTTTCTAAGAGCTAAAGCAAGGGTTTAAACCGCATTATGCTTAAGCCAGCATGCAAAAGCACCATATACAATAACGTGTCATTCATATTTATGCCAGCACAATAACATGACTAGGCATCTTCTGAGTATGTAAAACCTGCCTCTGTACTCTTTCAACGTAGCAGAGAATCTCCTTCTTCCAAAGCTCGAACATTGTCGTTGATGACCTTTCTCAACTCTTGTAGAGATGCACCGAGCCATTTTTTGCCACAAAAACTGGTTCTCAAATCTCCCACTTCTTTACCTCTCCAACCTAGATATTCTGTATTCTGTATGTGTTTACGTGCTTGCTTGCGTGCCACACTTTCTATCTTCTGCAGGTTTTTATAGAGAACTCACTAAGGAGCCACGTTTTTTGATTTTTTTAAACACTATAAAGCAAGTAAGCCACAGAACTAGATAGGCCCCACAAGTCTCCTCAATGATACAGCAAAGAAAACATGGTGACATAATTTCTCCTTCGATATTATTTATTTTCCGGCAATAACATAGAAATTCTCTATATTTAAAGTCTCCACGAAAATAAATTAATTTTTTTATGATTATGAAATAATTTTTTGAAAAAGTGACGTAACAAGTTTAGACATGGAAATAATGGGGTAAGAAAGAGAAGTGTTATAAGGGGTGTTTGGAAGGACTAGATGAGGTGTAAGGTGTAGGATTATGGAGGCATGACTATACGAAAACTTACCCTACACTTGGCACAGTTGGACTTGTATTTGTTTGGAAATAAACGATGAATGCTCCTCCGCAGGGTTTGAATAGCATCCACCGGCACCTTCTTTCACTGTTGCTTCCTAGCATGATGCATACTCTTCCGTCACGGCCGCACAAGTGGCACGTTTCGATTAATTAAGTACCTTGGGATAAAATCATTTAGGGTCAGTATTGGGAATTAGAGAAAATGGATTGCACTTTTGTGTTTTCATTTTCATTTTTTTTATAACTTTGACTATTGAAATGTTACTTTAGGTTTAAAAGATGTTAATGGTATACTCTCTAATACACTCCTTCAAATACATCATTTCTAATAAGTTAAAATTTATTTAAAATTATAAAATCATTATGGAAAAACATTAAATGTGATAATGTGATGTGAGATTCTCAAAATTTTGTTATGTTTAATAAATTTCAATTAATAAGTAAGAATGTGTTCATAATAATGTGTCAAAGAGTGCCTTCTTAGCATTTTTTTTATTTTATGTTTTTAAAAAATTGTACATATAGTAAGAAAAATAAGGAAAAATATTTTCACCATTTATTAAATAAATCTTTAATTTGAGATCAAGAAATAAAACAAAATTAAGTTGAAAATTTTAAATTAAAAAGTGAACAAAATAAAATAAAAAGTATTTGTCTGAGTAAATAAGTCCTTACTAAATAGTATGCGCAAATTACATGTTTCTTAAAATTATATTGCTCATATTTTAATAAATTTAATGATATCATTTAAGACCACAAATTTGATTCTTGAAATTTTATTTCATGCGTTAAGAGATAATTTATAGAGAAAGAGACTAATTAAGGCTTACAATGCAATAGTTTCGTTCATTGTAGGTTTATGCAAGCATGCAATTAGGTATGGTATCATGAAGCTCCTATGTTTATTAATCATATAATGATGTCATGACACATACTAAGGCACTGTGTTGAGGAGGACTAAGAATAGTTAGTTTGACGAAGTATTTAACACTAATCTTTTGTAGTGTATATATAGTGAGTGCTAGAGAACAGTTATGTCTTCCTACTTCAAGTCTATGACAGATTTGGTGTGTACCTGCAAAAACTCTAATGCCCAAGTTAAAATATGGTAGAGTGACGACACTGTGTTAAAGATGCATTTCTTCTTGAGGTTGTAAAAAAAGAGTATTTACAGACAATGGACAAGGGGTCGTAGCCCTTTGTGCATGATGATATATAGCGTCCTTTTTGTTCAGTAGATATAATAACCTTAAATTAATCAGATGCGTGCATTTAACAAAAGATCCTGAGTAGATGATATACCTGTGCGCTTCTATCAACAATGATTGAATGTAACTTTCCTTAACCAAAACTAAATATCCCGTAAACTTTATGACAGTTTTTTTTTTCTTTTTAACTATAAATGTTAATTATTAATTTGTTAATTTAATTTCTTTGTCAATATCTTTCCTTCTTTCCTTTCTTTTTTATGACATAGTTAGTATTGGGATAAAAAATGAATGATTATCCCATTCCCTTCTTAGTTCTTACCTAAAGTTTGATTTTAGAATTTGGTTTAACATAATCTTTTGTCCACGTAACTCTGTAGTTTGTATCCTTTATTCATTTATTAGAATATGTTGTTCACCAAAATAAGAAAAACGGAGTCTGTTTAATTGTATGATTCAATGCATGTGCTCGAGTGAGTTGCGCTCATCTTTTCTTTTTTCAGTTCAATAGAATCTTAATTCTCCTTAACTTGAAATGTAAAGTACTATCAAGAAAGAAAGAAAGGGGGGAGTCAAAACATCACTTTCTTTTCTTTAGTTAGTAGTTCGTGCCATGAATTCTGCATCCCGTTTTATTCTATTAGTGTGACCTCATGAGCGTGACCAAGCATGATAAACTTGTGTATTGAACTGGTCGAACCATCGGATGATACTAATTAATGTGCAATTGAGGGAATAAATACTTAAAATATTTAATCAATGAATCATAAATAATTATAAAAATGAATATGATTTTAATTCAAAACTTAAGATTTAAATTTGAGTCTTTTTTTTACTTATAGTGTTTAACTTTCTCATTTATATCCAATATAAGATTTTATCTCACATTTATAATTCAATAAATTTGGAAGTCTTAACTTTGACTAAGAAACTAGTTAACCTAACAACGGATTTGAAAATTAGAAAGACTTGTCATGAAACTGACAAGTTAACCAAAGTAAAATCCTTAATATTTCTTGTAAAATTTATGATTTACTCAACATAATTAGTAAGGATTCATAATTTATTAAAAAACCTAAAATTGCAATTACTTAAAAATACATTTTTTGGTTTGAAGAAATAATTTTTTTATACAAAATCTCTAAATATGTTTTTTAATGTAATTTTACGTTTTAAGTTAGTTTAATTGTTAACTTTTACCAAACATTCTTTAATTAACATGTCTAGGCTTGCTTCTGTTAATCTAAAGCAGAAACGGAATCTAATGGATAAACTATGCCTAAGTTTGAAGAGAGTCCAAATATGTCGATGGCCCAAGCACAAATTTTAATTGGAAACGTTAATTCAGCTCATGGCCATTTTTTTTTTATAAACCATATATAATCGTTCTTAATAAATACACATTTCCTTACATTTTAATCGGTATGATACAGTAAATTTTTCCAAAATTCTCTGAATTAAACTGGAGTTGTCTGCATAAATAAATTGTAGAAAAAGAAACTGTAGGCATGAAGGTTGACTGGTGTATTATATAGTATTATATTTAAAAAATAAAACAAACATTAATGTCATGTGCTGCGATTGCTCAGTTGGTTAGAGCATGTGACTCTGTATCACAGGGTCGAAAGTTCAAGTCTTCCTTTTAGAGCTTATTTTTTTTTTTTACCAGTTCTATAAATTAAAAGGAGTTGTGCTCCCTTGCGACTTGTGAATCAATCATTCTATTAAAGCATGGGAAGCGTGGTAGAAAGCAGAGAATGGTACTTAGCTGCATATTCCCCTCACGGTGTACCAAATTCCGATAATCTGAAACTCCGCACCGTCGCTCTCTCATTATCCTCTGATTCAATCCCCGACGGCCACGTGTCCCTCCAGATCCTCTTTCTCTCCGTAGACCCCTACCTTCGCACCAGACTCACCGGCACCCTCGACGGTCTTTACATTCAGCAATATCCACTCAACGAGGTACTATAATAACATAACATAATATATATTTGTATTGAATTTTTCAGTTAGATAATAATTATTTTGGATTAATTTTAGGTGATTACAGCATATGGAGTTGGCAGGGTAATAGGATCTAAAGACAGCAAGTACACGGAGGGTGATCTTATATTAACTCCTTCTGCGCCAGTGGCTGAGTACTGTATCTTACCCTCCTCTCGTGTAATTCGAAAAATTGACGCTGCTAGTGGAATTTCGCTGCCGGATTATCTAAGTGCCTTAGGTATTTATGCTCAATTAAGAACATTCATTCCATTCCTTGCAAGTAATTAGTAAATAATTTTAATTATATTTTAGGTCTTGTTAAGTTATTCGATTAAGATTATAGAAAAACTTCAAATAGATTGTAAATAACACAGTTTTTTTTTTTTCTTTTAATAGAAGTATTTTTAGTTTATTATATATGTGATGCGTGCAGGGGTGCCAGGGTTTGCGGCGTGGGTGGGTATAGTGGTTCTGGGAGACCCAAAGCCTGGTTCGAATGTGTTCATATCTGCTGCGTCCGGTGCGGTTGGTATGAGTGCTGGCCAGTTAGCTAAGATTCGAGGTTGTAGGGTCATCGGAAGCACTGGCTCCGACGAAAAGGTAAACTTTACTGAAATGCTTTTTTTTAAAAAAACTTTTATTATTATTATGCCCACCAGCACGTGCATCACGGGAGCTCCTCTTTTTCCTGTACAGAAAATGAATGCTATTATCTTCATTATTGCATCTGAAAAAAGAAAATGATTCAATTTTCAATTAAATTTCTGAAATAAGTATTATTGAAAATAAATCTTTACATGATCAACACAATTGTTCTTTGGTTTGGACCGTTGGGATTCATTTTTTTCTCCACGTGATCTGGTCAATTTCCACGTTAAAAAAACTCAATTAAAAGGATGAAATCTTGTACATTTTTCTATGCTTTTTTTGTGGTTATCATTGATTGTGAATTTTTCCGTCGTTCAGCTATTTCCTTTTTAAAGGCTCTTCGTCATCTTTCAAATTTGAGGAAACGAAGCCCCACTTACCTGCCCAGGCCTATTTGCTGGCCCCGTACTATATAGACTATAGTACTGTCGTCAAATTGGGCCTGTTAGGTGGCCACACTCACTTTGAATTGAATCTGTCTGGGCTATATCGTCATAAATTTAATTTAAAAATATTAAAATAATTGGTTTGAAGAAAATTGATGTTATAAAAAGAATAAGATTGTTTAGAAATGATATTTAAAGAAAATTTTCGTAAAGGAAAAACTAGTGTAAAGAATTTTTAATCTGTCATGTTACAAGTCATCATATATGATTATTTTATTGATTTGTTTACTAACTAAGTCATAGCTATAAATTGATTTGATTAGTTGACAATATATTTTTTTATGCAGGACATAAAAATTAAATTGTATTACTTTTATTTGAATGATGAAATAGAGTTATTTTTATCATGTAAATATAGTTATATTTAAATATAATTTATAGGCATCAGACTTAGAATCAGTTTCATCAATAAAATAGTTAAAAAAATTGCTCCTTTTGAAATCAATTTTATTTTGCGAGAAAAAAAGTTCTACTTCAACTTGATCATATTGCCTAGAAACGTGCTTTTTTATTAAAATGTTAATATTTGCATGCTGTGAGCCGTCAAATATGATTAGAGTAATGATACACAAATATCTGTCTATTTTAAACATCCCATCAACATCTTTTATATTTTATCTTTTTTTATTTTTTTATCCAATCATAAATCTTATTATACCTATATTTTTCATAATTTGTCATGTAGGTGATCGTATTTTTGAGCCAGATAGAGTTGGATCAGTGATTAGTTATACAGTAAAATCAATTTTTTCCACCATAACACACATTCTAATGAAAGATTTATGATTAAAATTGATTTAGACACATATTTCCAACAGTATTTAGTAATTCAATATTAAATTTATTAAAATCAATTCTATCTAGCTAACTTTAAAACAAACAAATCCTAAATTGTGGGCTGATAATGTTACTATTTCGAACAAGCTTTTTATGTGATGTGTATCAAGTGAAACTAGTCCACTAGTTCAACTTTCTTATTCAATTTGATAATTTACCATTACATCATTAATATAATACTACTAGTTAGCACGTACATAATATGTACATGAAATTCTTTACAATATAATATTTTTATACTAATCTAATTTTCTTTTAATAGATAATGTAAAATATTTCTTGATTTTATTTTATTATTTTTACTTTTAAATATTTTTTTGACAACTTTTTAAACTTCATTATACATAATATTTAAAACCATATGTTTTAGGTAAATATCGTGTGGCTAAATGCATTAGACATTTCATGGCACGTCGGGTTTGAGAAAAACCAAATCAAAATACAAAGTTAAATTTGAATTGATTTAAGTCTGGCCTGACACAGCCATAAGGGCAGAAGCGTGTAGAGAAACAATATATATTTAATGGTATTATGATTAAATATAAATAGTAACATTTTTATCCCCTTTCCTTAACTTTCTAGGCTTTCATATTACTTTCAACTTATAGCTCAATGGTTGGTTTCTGATCAGGTGAAGCTCATTAAAGAGGAATTTGGGTATGATGATGGATTCAACTACAATAAGGAATCAGATTTTGATGCCGCTTTAAGCAAGTAATACAGTACTCTCAATTTGATTCTTCAAAGTTATGTGTCATCATGTTAGGTTCTTTTTAATTGTCATTAAATTAATCTTATTTTCTTTTTTTACTACTTTAGTTTTCAAAGATGACTTTGTCATCAAATTATTATTTTAAAAATTTAACTTGTCACCAAATTAGTGTCTCAAAATTCTTTTTGTTATCACTTTAGTCCTCTATCATGATTAATAAGGTGATACTCTAGATTTTTTTTTCAAGATTTAATTTGTCACCAAATTATATCTTTAATTTTTTTTTTACCATTTTTAATTGTATTCTTTAAGGAGTAATATAATGGTATTTAAATTAAAAAAAAAACTAGTTGTTGACATATTAATTCTTTAAATGATTAATTTTGTTAAAATCTTTGAAAGATTGATATATTGACATTTTGTTTCTTTGAGTAATTTGGTGACAATGTTTGAAGGACTATCGCATATACTTCAAAGGAAAAACTTGATGGTTTTCTCCATTCTTCCTACTAAGACTGCCACCATAAGGCACCCTGTTACCTCTCAGATGACTGTTTATTAAGTATAAATTTGCACCTAAAAGATTGACATAAATTTGCATTCTCAGAAGGATATATTATACTATATAACTATTTAGTTGTTTGAATGAAGTTTTCTAAGATTTCATCTGTAATGTGCAGATACTTTCCCGATGGCATTGATGTCTACCTTGATAATGTTGGCGGTAAAATGCTCGAATCTGTACTTAACCATGTCAACAAGTATGCAAGGATACCACTTTGCGGGATGATATCTCAATATAATAAGGTGAATTGGGGCTATATATAGTACCCTTCGTTACTTAAATACATACATGGATTTATTTAGATAATTAAATAACTTAACTAAGTACTATTAAATAAGAATGTTCATTGTAAGAGAATTTATATTGTTATGTTCAATAAGCTTATTTTATTAATCTTCATTATAAAACCACTAGAGCAAATTAAAAGAAAAATTAAATATTTGAGGGCCATGGGTGACATTTTATAGATTTTGCCAAACACTTTCTTGGGTACTTTTATTATAAGGCTAGATAAACTTCCATAGAGCTTGATATGAAAGTCATATTTTTGCTTAACTCAACAAGTTATCTAGGTAAGTTGATAGGATGGGTCTAGAAAGATCCTAATAGGTGACTTTTAACACTAAATAATCTAGACATTATTCTTTTAATATTTTTTGTTTTTATTTTATTTTCCTAAAAATACTAAATGATGACACATGTATGGTTGTCATCCATTAGAGTTACTATTTAATGTAAAGTCTGCACACTATTGAAGTATCAGTGAAAAATCTGAGTTGTTCTATTTTATCTTCTTTATAGTTTTCTTTGTAGCTTTAATGGTAGCTTGATGGAATAGCATCTTGAGTCTATCATAACTTTTGGTTTTTCAATTACTAATAATAGTCAATGTTGGAGCAGGTTTGGACTGAAAGAGAAGGCGTGAGGAATCTTTTGAATATGGTGGGCAAGGAGGTGAGGATGGAGGGTTTTATGCTGGAATCGTATTGGCATCGTTTTGAAGATTTTGCTAAAGAAATGGAAGGATACATAAAAGAGGGCAAGGTTACGTCCAAGAATAAAATAAACATTGGAATCGAGAGCTTTTTGGATAGCTTGGCCTCCTTGTTCTCTAGCTCTAATATTGGAAAAGTTGTTGTTCAAGTTAATAAGGCCTAGTAATGTGCTTGATCTTGATCTCAATAATATTTCAGCACCAGATATTGAACTCTCTTCCATATTTCTGTCCTTTATTGTAAACTCGTCTAAGAAGGAATATGCACGTAATAATTGTTGTATTTTATATATTTAATTTAATGTTCTTCTATAAAAAAAAATTCATTAAATGTTATCGAGATCATTTGATATATATTTAATTTAATTATATGATATTATAAGAATAATTTTTCAATTTTTTAATAAAAAATTATAATTATATAATTTATATATTAAATTTGACCCGTGCAATACATATGGGTTAATTAAATACTGGTTACCATTAATTCTCTAACTAATTTTATATAAACCCTGGACTACGTCAGAAAATAGATTTAGCGGATATATAATTTAAATTTCGTTAAAATTATAAGATAAAAAATGTTAATGAAAATTAATACTAGTAATGAAATAAAACAGTTAATCATTTTTCATATTATTTATTTAATATTTGATCAATATATTTTTCATTGAAGGATGATTTAAATATGTTTAAATTATTTAGGATTAAATAATTTTTTTAATTCCTATCAAATTTTAGATTTTGAGTTTTGTTTATTCTTAGAATTTTTTTTGAATTTTTAGTTTGTCAGCTTATTTTTATCGCTTATAATTAGTTTTTATGAAGTTAAACTATCGTATTTATTGCCAATTTTTAGTTAATGCGGACTAAAGGCAATAAAACAAGGGACTAGTTTTGCCATTAAATTTACAGATTCAAAACTAGTTTCGCCTCTCATTTCATGACATATCTTGATGTTGAAGTGAAAGAAAATGGTTTGATTAAAAAATATATTTAGACTTTTAGTTTGCAACTGAACTAAATACAACCCATTTTAATGTTGGTGTCATACAGATACTTTGTAAGAAAAAAAAGAAACATTAATAAGTAGTTTTCTTTTTCCTTTTTAATATTTCGTTAACACCCCAACTGCTTTGAAGTTAATACTATTAAGGATGAGAGTGGAAACCCACTTAATAAATTTATGAAGACTTTTCCCCCACAAAAATATAGGTAAAACAAGCACACCAAAATTAATATGGTTTAATTCAAGCAGGAACCAGTGCTAAAATTATTATGAACATGTTTGGGATTGCTCACTATATCCTCTACCTGACATGTAACAAATTAATTGTACCACCCCTACACTTGTGGTTGACCTGTAATCTATAAAAAAAATATAGCTTTTCCTTATGAGTAAAAATATATGATAAATCAGAGGCATTTATGGGTTTTCATGAATTTGATTGGTTTGAATATATAATAAAATTAAATCTAAACCCATCAGGTTATGGTAAAAAGCAAATTATTATATTTTTCTAAGTTTTTCTTTTTCTACTTATTATCTTTTTTATATATTTTTGAAAGGTAAAAATATTTCTTATTCTTCAATTAATTATTATTTAATTTATTTAATATTTTTTCCTATTATCACTTTACACATTTCATTACTTTATTTATCTAAAATACAATAAAAAATACATAATAAACTTGACCAAATTAAAACTTAGTTGGATGGATATGATCAGTAAGTTATTGCAAATTTTCTTGTATTCAGTTCCAATAAATAAATAAAAACTACACTGATAATAGGTAATACTAGACTTACTTTTTACACAATTTTTTAACATATTTATAAACTAAACTAATTTTTTTTTTAAATAAAGGATCAAAATAAATCTTAAACAAATAACCAACTTATTAAGTATAAAAAAATATCATTAATCACAAGGAGAAACTTTTTTGGTTATTATCAAGGCACGTATCAATTAATTGTATATATGATAATAATAAAAATTGTAATATGATCTATATTCTTTTAAAGGTTGATTGATAATATATGCTTTAAATATATATATATATATATATCACATTATAAAAACAATTATTTTAGTAAACTAATCTCATAATATAATCGCCCTTAGTCATGTACTAATTATTTGTTAAAAAATCCTTTATCTATTTATGTTTTTTTAGTTTACTCCTGAAAAAATGTGAGACCAACATTTTCAGTCGCTATATGAAGACATTTGATCCCTAATATACTCAGTAACAAAATAGAATTGGCTGCAACACTTTTATGTTAATGACTGATGTTTCAGTTACTAAGTTATAATTGACTTTGGTCGCAATTTTAATCTCTAACTAGATGACAAATTACATTTAAATAAGAAATAAATAGATCCAAATTTTTCTCGGTCGTTATGTTTATCATGACCAAGTTATATTAGTCAGTGAATGACTTTGTTTCACAATCTCTTTTCTCACATAGTCTCTTTATATGTGTTGTATTTCTTCACTAATTTTTTTCTTTATTTATAGTGAAGATTGCCACCAACTATAATAAATAAACTCTCTTGGAAGTTGAAACAAAAACAACTTTCAATGCATCCATTCAACTAAGGTTCATCTAGTAAAATGCAATCCATTTAAGCCACCTAAACCTTAGTGATAAAAATTCAATTTCCAATATACATATACCTTATCTTTTGGCTTGAAACTTTACAAGGTGGGACGAGTAGGGATATAAAAGAGGCGGTTTAAAATTTTAATACCCATTCACATCCCCGTCAAATTTTATCAGGTTTGGATATATCTATGAGTAACCCATTATAATCTTTTTTATAATTTTAATTTACAGATATTTTTGTAAATAAATTATATATTAAGTTTGTAATTATATTTTAATTCAAAAAATATATAAATATAATGAACAATAAAGAAATTAAAGATAAAAATTAAGAATTCAATTATATTTTTAGTTAAATGTATATTTTTAAGTTTGTTATTTAGTTATTTAACTATTAAGCTAATTTATTTATATTTTTAAAAATTATAATAATAAAATATTTAATATAAACTATGTATATATATTTTGTGAAAAGTAATTATAAAATAAATGTGATGGTGGCATGGGATTTGTATCTATACCCATATTTCGATTAAAGCATATATTTTTCATTAAAGTCAGGGTGAGTTCGAGGCTACTGGCATGAGATTTTTTGTCATGCTTAGGACCAAAGCTTGTAAAAATACTCAGAGTTCCATTAGTAAGCCAAAGGTCATAATTATGGAGCAATAGCTATGAATTAATATCTTTACTTCTATTTGTTTTATTTTTTTAAAAAAAAATTAGTATTGTTATTTTTAAATGAATGCGTAAAAATCAATTAATGAATACTGCCTCTAGACTCATTTGCTCGTTAGCTTCTTAACGAGCATACCAAGTCACGCAAATAGTATAAAATGAGAAGTTCGAGTATCGTATCCACATAGACTCATGTAATACTCAATAAAATAACAATGTTCACTAGCTATGGCTTTTGGAAACAACAATTATAATGATTGGATTGTGGAAATATATATAACAAGAGTATAAATAAACAAAAAACTATTTTTTAGCATTTTTATGAACACATGGAGTGTGATAAAACAAAGTAAAATAACAAAGGATAAAAGAGTTGAGATTGATTTCACTAAACCACCACCTCATGCAAACAAAGGTTACTAATCTAATTCAAAGCCCAATTATTATCATTAACTCACAAAAATACTCAAACCCCGATCCCTCAGATGGAAATAATCTAAGTTCATTGACCAAACTATCAACCCTTGATTAGTTTAATCAAATAACTTATTTTAAGAGCAAGAGTTAAAAGATGACTAACAAGCTTTGCTCTATCCCTAGATACCAAACCCATTAGGTGTTCCTCTCCATTTCTAGGTTCAAAAGCATTTCCCAGTGACAATTCAAACTACAACATCAAGAAAAGGGTGATCAAGCCAAAACAAACATTAATGCATAGAAAAGAGCACTTAATAATGAACAGTAAACATAGATTAATAATCAAAATATAAACATGAGAATGGGTTCAACTACATCATCAACCCCAAAATGGGTAAACCGAACTACGTGACTAAAAGAATAAAAAAAGAAAAAAGATGAAAAAGATGATGATAAATGGTAGGGAAGCCATGGAGGGTAAGGGAGAACTTCCCAGTTGCAACCTAAAACCCTAGATAGTTCCCCCAACCAAATTTGCCTTCTATTTGCATCCTTGGTGCTTAAATAGAGCCAAACGTATTGCACTACTGTTTCTGTGTAATTGAGTTGTGTGCTTAGCATGCACTTGCTCGTTGATCGGACATACAAAAGTTGCACCAGTTCAAGTGGTTGCAGGCTGAACCTGACCTCGAGGTGCGCACTGAGCTTGACATGTTTGAGCCCTTCAACCTAAAAAATTTACTTTGAAAAGGCTTTGAATTGGGTCCCAACACTAACTCTTTTTTTTCTTCATTTATTTCTACAATAAGATAAACTAAAATTAGATGAAAAATCAAACATTTAAACTATTTTAAAGCTATTCTAATTTATTGGAAACTTAATTATAAACAAGGCCAAACAAGCTTAAATGTAATGAAATATTGACATAATTGCTCATAAAATGGTCATTAAAATAATGTTTCTAAGACAATTATCAACTCATATATTAACAAAAATAACTAATTTCACACTAATTAAGAAAGTTAGTTGACATTATTTAATTTTACTAATCTTAAGTAAAAAGTAAGGTTATTACTAAAATGACCTTTATTGAAACTTGATATTATGGATAAAAAAAAGAGTTTTTGAAAATATAATTAGAATTAAATGAATGGTATTTTAGAAATGATAACATTAAATAAGATAAAATTAGTTAGATTTACTTATATTTAAGTTCAACATATAAGACTTTTTTTTTTTTTTTGCTTATATGAGTCTAGAAGAAGTACATGAATTCAAATACTTATTAATTACATCATTAAAATCTATTATCCTTTCCCTAATACTTGATAATAGATGTGCTTTAAAAGTAATTTTTTTATTAAATATTTATTAATGAGAAAAAAGGGTTATGCACTCATAGTATAAAATGTTTTACACATTCATCTAATCATAATCCATCATGTTATGGTAAATTAGTTGATTTTTAAAATAATTATATTAAAGTAATTGAAACGGTGATTTGTGATTGGATAATAATGTAAAACTGTTTTATATTGTCAGTGTGTATGCATTAAACTCTTTATTAATCATTCTCTCCTTTCATTCTTATTTTCCTTTTAATATTTTTATGTAGAAACCAAGAAATGTAATAAATTTTCTTGATTCTAATAAACTACTTGTTGAGTTTTTTATTTTACCTTTTTTTCTTTTTACTCCACATGAAATGCATATGTAAATTAATATAGATAGGTGATCAGTAAGAATATACTCCCTCCCGCTCCTATAAAATTTAAGTTTGAAATGATATTTGTTTATTTGTCAAATTCATACAAAATTTTTGTAATATTTTTTGTTCTTGAAAAACTTAAATACGTTACTTTTTGACATAGACGTAACTTTGGATAACCCAAACCTATGTGTCTGATGATTGGGCACATAAGCTAAATCATTAGTCAATTGAACATGGACATGTGTCAGAACTCTATCCCCCTATTTGCGGATGACAAAACCCTTTCTGCATGCACCTTCTTCTTCCTAGTATCAGCGTCCATGTCATCTTTGTGATCCCTTCACTGCTTTTCCCAATCTGCTTCACAGCAATGGTGCAACTCTTTCCTTGTAGTGCTCTTCTCTTTGATCTTGACCTCACTACAAATCCCACCACCACAGCGTCCAACCTCCTCGCACCTTTGTTGAGTTGCTCGATCTTCCCTTTTATTGTTTCTATCTATATTCAGATCTGCACCACTGTGAGTCCTTGCCGTCCTTGGCGCTTTCTTCTTTCTCCTTGTCCGCATCAGCAACTCTCACCATTACCACGTCAACGACCTTCCCTCCGTCGCCACCACTACCGACACCGAATGATTCTTCTTTGTCTGTGTGACCCAGTCCTTCATCAACCGCAACAATCAAAACCTCCCCTCCGCGTCTTCCTCTCCCACATTGACAACATCATGCCGTGAACATCCTTCGTCATCATTGTGGAGAGAGATGTCAAAAGCTTATTCTTGAGTTTCAATTGAAAGTTTAGCTTGATTCAAGTTCACGAGATTAATTTATGCTTGGATGATTTGGTTATAGGTTGGTTTATTATTGTGTTGCAGGATTTATGTGCACTTGTGTTCTTCCTGTGACATTGAACCCAACAAAAGTTAGGCATCAGACTCACAAGATAGAAAACAAGCAATGAGGACGAGAGAAGCGAGCATTAGCGAGTGAACCAAACAAATTAGTGGTTCAAATTCAACACCATCAACCTTATCTCCCCCTAAGGGGACTGTGCAAGGGAAGAAGTAGAACCTGATGTGGCCTTCCTCCATCTTCAGCTTTGATTATTGGGTCTTTTTCATCTTGATGTCCAAAATCTTAATTTTTTTTCTCTTTTTGATTTGGCCAATTACAAAAGTTGCTCTAACGAAGAAAGGCAACATATTGGATTTTCAATTACAGAAGTGACTCTAGTGAGTATTGTTCGTTTGGGAATTTTTACATCAGTCATAATTATAAGTAACTGATAAAGTTGAAAAAATACAGTCAATTTATTTTTTGAAAAAAGAAATTTTGAATATTTTGATCTATGAAGCACGGACACTTCAGCCTTTTGTCGTGTCCGGTGTCCGACACGCGTCCGTGTCAGTGTCCGACACCGACACGACACCCGTACTACGTTCTATATTTTGGACATTACAGGTGTCCACGTGTCCGTGTCCGTGTCGTGTCCGGTATCTGTGTCGGTGTTGGTGCTTCATAGATTTTGATATTTATAAGGATCAAAAATATATTTTTGCTTTAATTATATTTAAACTAGAAATACCACTCATTAAAAGAAGAAATAAAATATATTAACAAAATCATTAGACGAGAGAAAAATATTAATGACAAGAATAATTTTAAAAAAAATTATAAATTTAAGATAAATTTATTGTTATAAATTAAAATAATCACTTTTTTTAATCTGATGAGTTAGATAATTTGATCTTATATATAAAAACAGAGGAAATACTCATTATTAAAAAAGTAATTAATGTGATCTTAAAATTTGTAAATGACACATAAATAAAAACAAATAAATTAAAAAAATATGACAATTAAAAAGGAATTGAGAAACTTATATGATTTATTAAATATATAAAAAATTAAACAAGTAAAAAAGAAATTATATGAAATACCCTTACTTTGGCGGTATAAGTGCGGCCCAATTTTTTTCAACTTTATATTATAGTAAAAGATTCATAATGTGCATCTAAAATCAACATTTTATTAAATGTTACAATAATTAATATAATTTATTAAATAAATGAAAAATCAAATATCTAAAATAAAAATGTCAAAAGTATCCTTATTTTAGGCGGAAAAAGATACCTAATAATGGCTCGTAGACTTTTACCCCCTTTTCCTACAAAGTATTTAATATTTTGTAGGTGGGGGAGAGGGACCAATCTTGTATGAGCTTTACGTGAGAAGCATATTTCATTATAAAAGGAGCTTATGCTCATAACAGAATGGCATAACCAGAGAGTGCATTTATCCTTTAGCAAAAGAAAAAAAGAAAAAAAAGAGTGCATCAGATTAATTCAGAAGAATGGGTGAAGAGGTGAAAAGCTTGGTTGTTGAAGAGGAAATGGGGGTGGTGGAAAGCAAAGAATGGTACTTGGTATCTTATGCTCCACACGGTGTTCCAACCACCGATCATCTTAAACTCCGCAAGGTTCGTCTATCAATTGCACCTGAATCAATCCCTGACGCCCATGTTGCCATTGAGATGCTGCTTTTCTCTGTAGATCCATATCTTCGAGGCAGATTCACTGGAACCTTAGATGGCCTTTATTTTCCGCAGTTTGAACTCAACCAGGTAGATGACCGAATTTCATAATGAATTTTATTGAAAATGAAAATATTTTTTATTAGTAAATATTAGTTGTTAATTGTTAGTTTTTTTATTAACAAAAAAATCTTTCTTCTTTCCTTTTCCTTTTATCATCAGGTCAACCCTATAAAAAAATATTATTATATTTGTTACTACTGTAATTCATAATGATGACCATAGTGGTAATTAGTACATGCATATATAAACCTTTTTTGACTTTTGGTAATGGGAATTATGTTACAGGTGATCACAATATTTGGGATTGGAAGAGTGAAACGATCAAATGACAGTAAATATGAAGAGGGAGATATTGTTTTGAGTGCAAGTTTTCCTGTTGCTGAGTATTGTGTGATGCCCTCCAGTGAGATCGATGCAAAAATTGATGCTGCAAGTGGGATTTCATTGCCGGATTATCTGAGCACTCTAGGTGATGAGTTACTAAATGGATTTTCTCTCTAACATTTTCAATAACATTTTATTTGGGTATGAGAAATATCCAAAGACATGCATAAATAGAACAAATTAATGTTACCATGTGATGTGCCTACTGTATCTATATTGTGGTGTATATATATATAATAAGTTGCATTGCAGGAGTGCCTGGATTTGCAGCATGGCTGGGGATAGAGGTGGTGGCAGACCCCAAACCTGGTTCAAATGTGTTCATATCTGCAGCTTCAGGTGGTGTGGGAATGATTGCTGGTCAATTGGCTAAGATCAGAGGTTGTAGGGTCATCGGAAGCACGGGATCTGATGAAAAAGTAATATCTTTAAAAATTGTAATTTATATCCTCGAGTGGGGGAAATTTTACAATAATGATCCAAATCAACAAATTGAAAGAAAGTACTAATAAAATTTATCGATATATTTTTTTATTGATAAATGATAGTTATCAATTGTTATTTTTTTAATTTACTGACATATTCAACTTGAATATTCTTATTGCTGTCAACTTATACCTTTCTTATCATTATTTCCTGGCTAAATTTATTTGTATTTTTGAAATATGATGAATGATTTCTCAGGTGAGGCTAATCAAAGAGGAATTTGGGTATGATGATGGATTCAACTACAAAAAGGAAGAGGACCTTGATGCAGTTCTAAGCAAGTAAGGGACATCATATCCCTTCCCCTAATTCGTACCAATTAACTAGGAAATCATTATATATGTCAATTGTATGAAGTTAAGCAAATGTATGACAGTTCACGTACAATTGGAATTTTGCAGGTTCTTTCCTAATGGTATTGATGTTTACCTTGACAATGTTGGCGGGAAGATGCTTGAATCTGTACTGAATCATGTCAACAAGTTTGCCAGGATACCACTTTGCGGGATGATATCTCAATATAACCAGGTGATCAACTGAGTCAATTGGGAGAGTTCATTACACATATGTGTTGTGTGGGTGGGTTTGTCCATATTATATTGTGCGTTTTACCTAGATCTTATACTTGAATTTTATCTTAACCATACACCATGATATATATAACATAAGGGGATGAAAATATTGGACAAATGTCTCTTGTACTGAAGTCCATATATATTATACCTAGATCTTATAACTTGCGTTGGGCTAAGCAAACAAAATTAATATTAGTCCAAAACATATTTTTTACAGGCAAATATATTTCCAGCATATATTAGGCCCAATTTACTAGCTCATTTTGATAGGATCACGTCCACACTTAGTTTTAATTAACTAGCTAAATCTTCTTGGTCAATTGCATGTTAAAGCTTCGAGTATATTGCATATGGTTCACTCTAATTAAGAATTTACCTTCTATACATTACATGTTTTGATTTTACAATAAACAAACCTCGTGGTGCAGGCTTGGACAGAAAGAGAAGGCGTCAGGAATCTTTTGAATTTGGTGGGCAAGGAAGTAAGAATGGAAGGGTTTTTGCTGAAAACACATTTCAATCGTTTTGGAGACTTTGCAAAAGAGATTGAGGGCCACATAAAAGAAGGGAGGCTTAAGCCCAAGACTAAAATAAACTTCGGAATTGAGAGCTTTTTGGATAGCTTGAACTCCTTGTTTTCTAGCTCTAATATTGGAAAAGTAGTTATTCAAGTTAATAAGGCTTAAGTATGCTTGATCAAGTTGCCGTTATAAATTTTCCTCAATATATTTCACCCCCTCTCCCATTTTCCAGTCATTTATTTTATATTTCACGCATGAAGAGAGAATTTGTGTAATAATTATTTGATTTGTGTGAAGGAGATTTTGAATTTTTTCCATTAACTAGTGCAAGTAATAAATTCTGTGTTTCTTCATACATGTTATAAAATTTATTTCCCAATAAGTGGCTTTTTCTCTTGCCCTCCTTATGATCTTTTCATATGCATGGGTCTTGTTCATTTTATATAAATCAAAATAATAAACATAATAATAAGTTGATATATAGAACATTGCACTCGGTCAGGTATTAAAAAAATTAAACATAGTCTATTCTATTAATCAAATATTAGGCTAGTTGGCACTTTCACTAAAGTAACACATTCTTGAGATCAGAATCCAGTTATTTTGAGTATCGGTAAAAACTATAAAGTAACACATTCTTGAGATGAATTAACTTTCAGAATTCAATTGAGTCTAATACAAAACATCTCATCCCCAAAATAGAAAAAAAAAAGAACACCTTAAGAGTTAAAATTATTCTGTGCCAAACTAGACATAGTAAAATGGGGTTTTAAACATATTATTGGGATGAGACTATTTTGACCGTTGATTGAGTCAATTCAATTGTCATACTAGCTATTAATTTTGATTGTTGACTTCTTTGAAAAATAAATAATATAATATATATTAAATATGTACATATTGTATTATAAATAAAATCTGCATATATATTACAATAAATATATAAATAAAATACATAACCATAAACAAAAAAATTATTAATCTGCATGCAAAATAAATAAAAATTAATTATATAGTTTTTTATTCTATAAAATATTAATTATAGTAAATATTATAACTACAATATATATATATATATATATATATATACACACACACACACTAGAGCAATTATTCATAACATCAATTTCTTTTATGTAAGTACTCATCATACATGATGTATCTCCCTTTTTTTGTATCTTTTTCATTTCAAACTTATGATAAAAATTCTTCATTGCTTTCCAGTATATCGTTATAATTTATTTATTTATTTATGATAGTACTTACTAATTAGCTATATTATTTACTTTAATCAATTTTTTATTTAAATTTAATTATTTATTTTATGTTGAAATTAAAATATTATATAATTATTTTATAAATAAATAATATAATTATATAATTAATATTTTATCATTTTTTAATTTAATTAACCAATTTATCTTCAAATTAAATATTTCTTTAAGTTTGTTTAATTATTTTAATTACTAAATTTTTAATTTTATTATTTATTTTAATAAAAAATGTATATATTTATTCATTTTAATTAATAATTTATTTATTCATATTAATTATTATATTATTTAAATTTATTTATTTAATAATATTTTATTAAATTTAAATATTTATTTAAGTCACCATGTTCTTTTGGATGATATCTAAGTAACAATATTTTTTAGGCTTAAATACAATTTTTTTCATCTTATTTTGTTAAATCTACCATTTTGATCTCTCTATTTTAAAAAACTCATAATTTAATCTAATTATTAATTTTGTCTATATTATTTCTTTATTTCATGTAAATTAATTAATTAATTAAATGATTTTTTATGATATCTTCATTCAATATGTTAGATGTAGGATTTAATTAGGCCTAGATAGAAAAGTAAAAGTAGAAAAAATTAAAAATTGATCCAAAATTATAAATTTTCTAAAATATGAAGAATAAATGTCTGAATTTAAAAATAAAAAATTAAATAAATAAAGAGAACTAAAATTATATTGAATTTTATTTTTTAAAAATTAAAAAAGGAGAAGAAGAAGTAGTTTACACAATATATTTAAAGATATGACACTAGAAAGAAGTCTGGGCGCCTCCCACATAGCTTAGTGATTTTAGGATGATGTGACAATAATAAATCCAATTTAGAAATATACTTGTCTCCCTTTAATTTTTATTTGCGTAGCGATCTATAT
>NC_038248.2:36795735-36940593 GCF_000004515.6 Glycine max | reverse complement strand
CGTTATGGACAAAGTATGAAAATCACTGTTTCACTCATGCAATCTACGTGATTTTAAAGTGCAATTAGTATTTTACTATTTTATGCAGACCAAGTTTAAAGATCCATATAGATATATAATGTACATAAAATAAAATGAAAAACCATATAGTTTTGTAGAGAGAGAGAGAGAGAAATGGCCTAATTAGTATTAAGCAGAAAAAAGTTCCCCTACACCCCACATCTTTTACATTATCCTGTATCTACTTGGAAGCATTGTGGAGGGAAATAAGTTTTCTCTATATTATTTATAGGTAGTCAAACTAATCATTTCTCCAACCATAAACTATTTATGTTGTAAATTCTTTTACTATAAAGAAAATATATTTAAAATGTATTCGAGAATAATTTAATACAATATTATTTGCAGTAAAAAAAATCAATATTTACTTAATAAGTCTTGTTTCAAGGTTTATATAATAAAATTTGTACAAAAAATTTATGAAAATAAGTTAAGAAATTTTATTTTAATAAACTACACCAAAAAATTCGTTGTAATTAATTGAAAAGGTTTATGAAAAATATAAATTAATTTCACAAATTTAATTTTTTCGTAAATTATTTAAAATACAGTTTTTATAAAACTTAATTTGCCACCTGCATCTAGTGGTTTGGATCATTTCTTTTTTAGCCAAATATATGTAGAGTACAGTTAGTATAATTATAGCAAAAACTCGATATGAAGAAATTACTAATATCCTAGGAACTCCAATTTTGGGATAAGATAAACCACTTTATTTAGCACTCTACGGGGTTAAATTAAAAACAGACAATATCTAAAAGTGGATTAATCATGATGAATTTTCATAAATTGCTGCATTTCTTAGATCCAACTTTTTCTGTATTGTAATTCTGTATCGCTAAACGTCACGGTATCTACTCTCTTCATGAAATATCATGAGAATCCAACGCGGATTGTATTTGTGTTCAAGACCGTTTTCTTTTTTATTCTTATCATCATATATTTATATTAAATAAACTATTCTCGTTATATAATAAATAAGATTTAATTAAGTTTTTAGTTTTTAATTATGGGGGTTTTGAATTTTTGGTTTCTAAATTATTTTTTTAAAATTTGATTCCTGAATTTGTCGTTATTAAAAATAGTCTTTGTCATTGATAATTTCTATTATGTGCTGAGTTGTCTATTTAAGTGATCATGAATATCATGAGGAGGGTGAATTAGTGCTCTGTGGGTGATTGTTTTAGGTTGGTGTTTGGAATATTCTGGTTCAATAATGATTTTTTTTTCCTTTTACATCTTAATAACATAATATTCTAATTATTTATCTAAATATAATAAAATTTAGGTGACAGAAATTATTTGTAAGGACCAATTTTTTTTTTAAAAATAGTTTAGGGACCAATTTTTTTTAAATAATTTAGGGATCAAAAATTTAAAATCTCATTTAACAACTAAAACCTTAATTAACCCAATAAATAATTACGATCTCTCGACTCCAAGAATAATTACGATCTGTCAAAAAAGAATAATCGGTTACTATACTATTTTAACGTTGTTTTGATTAGAAGTATATAATAATAATAAAAAGAGCAGCTGAGTTGTAGCACAGCATGTTATTTTGTTTGTTGTTTAGTAATTTGATGCATGCATCAAACAGTTTCATATATATATATATATATATATATATATATATATATATATATATATATATATATATATATATATATATATATATATATATATATATATATATTAGTACAGCTGAGTCACTCCATATTGCTAACATTTCTTCTCTTTTTCTTTTTTTAATTTAAGGTGATGTACTGATGTTATATGGAATGCAAGATCGAAGTTGTTCCTTGATTTATGTAAAAAAGATGTGCAAGAATTTATTTATATTATTTTATAATTAATAATTATAAAATTTAAGTTAATTTGATAGTCAATTTTGGTTAAGAATGATTGCAAATTTTTTATTTTATTGTTTTTTAATTAATATCTTTGTAGTTTTTTATTATGAGTTTAAAAGGAAAAAAAATCAATTATTTTAAAGGAAAATTGATGCAAAAACTTAAAAAAAAAAGCCTTGAAAAAAAAAGTTGAAGATTGAGACAGCTCACTTAGCACGCAAGACAGGTCGAACACGTATCCTCGTTTAGCGGTGAGCTCACACTTAGCGTGAAGAAGATCCATGAAGAAGCCCAAAGCGCACTTAGTGCGAGGTCGCGTAAAAATTAAGTTATCTTAGACATATAAAAGGAGTAGGAAGCAAAGGAGAAACACAACAAACCTTACACACCACCTCGAAGGCTCAGAGCTCTGTAGTAAATACATAGTAAACCTGAGTATCTCTAATAGAAAAATCCTTTTTTTATGTCCATTATCTCATTCTCTTCCTTTATCAATGCGTCTTCTTCTATCCACATCAGTCTCTATAGTGTAAAGTCTTTCATGACAATAAGAGACTAAAATCCTGGGAGCCTCGCAGGCTAACTCTTGTAATATAACTTTTTCTTATTATATTTAATGCAATCCTATTTCTATTGCTCTTTTCTACGCTTAGTTGTTTGTTTATTATGGTCAGGGCCATCTATATAGTGTTTAGGGGATAACGCATTAGAAATGATTATTTTCTAAAGAACTGAGAAAGAGTATCTAAATGAAATGATTGCTAGAAATAGATTGATATTCGTTTAACCTATTTCATGCATCTCTAATCTTAATGTGATTTATTATTTTTATTTTTGCAAAAAATTTTGGAAGAAAAGAAAAGAATAGATAAATTAGGATCTTCGTGCGGGGAACAAAAGATACAATATCAATGTGGGTGAAAACTAGTATAACATTAAATAGAGAAAATAACATTGCATCACAAGTAGTTTTGGCATGTTAGACACTAATATGTTTGCATTTTGAATTATCTTTTTATCATTATCTTATCTTTTACTTTTTTTTTTATCTATTTTATCTTCTATTTTTTATCTTTAAATCTCTTATATTTTCTTTTAAATCTTTATCTTATCTCCTACCTCTTGCTTGT
Source organism: Glycine max (assembly GCF_000004515.6). Lineage (NCBI taxonomy): Eukaryota > Viridiplantae > Streptophyta > Magnoliopsida > Fabales > Fabaceae > Glycine > Glycine max. Next base: position 36,937,550 of record NC_038248.2, on the reverse strand, counting down.
AAATTGAGTTTGAATCAATCTAAGTATAAATAAAGTCCACGCGTAGTCGACACTTAGATTTTCGAGTACTTTACTACTTAAGATAATTTGATACATTTGCCAATAAATTAACAATTATGTGTTTAACAGAATTTATGAAAATAATTAATATATAATATATTCATAAGTAATTTTGAACTTATTTAAATATATAAGCTCTTGAGAATAATTTCTATAAACAACTTATATATTACAAAAAATCAGATTAATCTTATTTTTATTTTGATTATATATTTTTTTGCATAAGTTCTTATATGAAAAACACTTATTTAATAACTGCTTAATTAAGCACTTGTAGATAAGACTTTATTTTATATTATGACCAATTTTTAAATCAAATATCAAATAAATGGTTTTGTCTTTGTCAAATCCTTTATTTTTTTTTTATAGAAAATTCAGTGTCTCCTTAGATTAAAAATATTAATTTTTATTTGCATTAAATCTTTAAATTCTGAACTGAATAATTTTTTGAATACATTTAATTAGATTTCACACATTTGAAAATTCTTAAGTGTGTCATTTATACATTTCATCTTTTAAATTTTCAATGATTTTTTTTAATTAACTGCAATTATTTTATTAATAATTTTAAATGTTTTCAAACTATATTGTTATATTATCATTGAATATATAATATAAATATTTTTATAATTAGTATCCTAATGTTTTAAAAGTCTTTGTAAAATGCACAAGTCATTTAGTATAAATCAAATAATTTTGTCCTTAGGTATTTATGTTTTAGTCAATAAATGAGAAATTAATTATAACATTTTGAAAAAATAAATTTAGATATTAAGTAAGATTGAGAGTCTCTTTTATTTAATTGTTATTATTATTATTATTATTATCATTATTATTATTATTAAAAATAAAATAAAATTCATTTCAGCCCTGAATAAGAATAATTAAAAATGTTAATTTGACCTCGTTAGATTATGTTGGTTAAATTTAAGCAATATACTTGAGAAGGTTATTGAACCAAATGACTTATAGAAGTTGCTCATGTAGGCAACTATAACTAGTTGTTTAACCATAAAAAATAAACAAATTTTCATGTTAAAATAGGATTTTTGTGTGCGTGATGAAATATAATGAGACCCACTATTTAAAAACATATTGAGAGCTATAAAAGAGTAAAGAAAATAGTAAATATTTTAAAATCTTATACAGTAACAAGAGACCTACTAAAAAAGAGTTTCTTTTTTAGTGATACTACTAAAAAAGAGTAAAACACACTAATTGAATTCTTCCATTTAACTTAAGATGCTCTTAAGAAGTCCTATCCAATCTAGCAAATAAAAGGAAACAATTTTATTATTCCTACGCGAGATTTTCAACATCTAGTAAATTATTAGTTCATAATCAGTTCATTATCAACCTAGGAATGCGGCGGTTACTAACAAGTAACAAATAATCTATCCATTCTTAACGGGTGCATGGGTAGTATAAAATCTTAGGTGTAAAATTAAGTGCAAAATTGGCTCGCGGAAGTGGAATACAAATACCCTACTGTGAATATGTTATAGTTCTAGCAAACTTGGTTTTCCAAAGTCTAAATTCTAATAAGCATCGGGCAATTCATGATATTATCATTTGCACACAAAGCATTCCAGGATGCTAAAGCAAGCTCCAAATTTGCACTATAGTTCTAATAGCACAAAACCACTAAAAATTAACTACAAATGAAAAATATTTGAATCCAAAAGTCTAACTCACACACCAAGCCATTTGTTATAAGGGGATAGGGGAATATATATGGAATATGGCTGGTGTGCATTGCTTTGAATTTGATCACCCTAGCTAGAGCTAACTCAACATCTCTAAATTCTAACACATACCACATGAGTTTAATTTCCATCTACTTCGATCACTATGATGAACTTTTCGTTCTGTAATCATTACAGAATACACGATTTTTTTGTTTGTCTAGAAACTATGTTTAGCATATGCGAGGCATGTTGTTCCAGCAAGTTCCGAGAGTCCAAGCATGTTCTTGATCAGCAGGATCTGGTAGTGAAGCTTTGGGCTGATTTTCAAGTCCCAATGACTGATTTCCCCCTCTACGGTACCACTCAGGCATTGGCATTTCTAAGGGAAAATGGTTGAGCAGGCTAACCAGGTCATCGTCCATCCCATTCATCTCTTCCAACGGGTCCTCGCCAATTTGTTCCTTCCCTGTATTATGCGTTAAAATTTTCACGAGTTTAGGGAATCATCATATAAAAGCATGCAAAATTTTGATGCAAAGGAGAAATATATATGCTCAAATATGTATTTTACACTTCAATAACATATTGTAGTTAAAATATTGTTTACTTTTGAATAAAATTTATTAGAGATTACAAAATCATGAATGAATATCATTAATAAAAAACAAAACCTACATCAACGACTAAAAACAAAATTTACTATATTTTGTGAAGATGTAATGACATGAATTAAAATAAAAAAACACTATATTTGTAACGATTAAAAATAAAATTTGTCATATAAAAACACAATTGTTACGTTTAGAAGGAGATAAAAAATGTTACTAGCAATGAATTCATGATAGAAATCAAAACAAGTGTCAACAAACCTTACAGAATCAAAAGCCAAAAAAATAGTTTACAAAAATTACTTAACATATTTAAAACAAATATGTTAATGATATATTTTATAGAAAGACCCTTTTTTTAAGATACTCTTACTCTGAAATTAATTTTTCTTAAAAAATACAAAATTATAAGTGAGACTGATTGAATAAGAAATCAGATCATTGATGATTTCTAATAAATTTGTACAAATAATAAAAAAATGTATTGCAAGTCATTCTCAACCAAATATATATAATTGCAAAGAGTGAAAACAAGGAATCCAATTTAACAAACACAAGAGTTAAAAAGTTTCACCTTTTGCCAATTGAGAGGAGCTAATATCATCATCCCTCTGGCTTTCATTAGTAGTACTGTTGCCACTGTTCTTCTTCATGGCTGGCACAGTGCCTCCCTCCTCAGCATATTCCATTTTCTTTCTCTTACAAGATAACTTCCCAGCTAAGTTTGGGTCCTCCTCACTCTTTGACTTCTCATTGTGAGAAAGTCCCTGAGCCTCCATCACTAGAGCATCCAACAGGCCACTGTTTCCTTGAGGAGGAGACAATGGTGCAACTTCATAGTAATCATTATTGTTATTGTTGTTATTAACCATGCTTGAAGCTCCCATCAAGCCATCGACACCACTAGCATAGGATGAAGCAGGGGTTGGTGTCTGGTTGGAAGAGATGTCAGTGGTGGAGCCTTGCACCAAAGAAAAGGGTTCATAGGGAGATCCTGCTATGAAGCCATGATCACCACCACCAAAACTGTGGTTAAGAAGGGTGGAGGAGGAGGATCCATATGGAGAAAGAGGGGACAATGGAAAAGCAAAATTTCCATTGCTTCCACTGTTTTCATTGGAAAACTTGAATTGCTGGCTTGGATTGATGTAACGGTTGGCAGAATGATCAGGTTGGCTTTGCAGAAGATTTGCATTGGAATGATGATGGGTTTGGTTTGGATCATTGAGTTTATTGGGGTAACATGAAGATAGGAGAAGAGAAAATGATGAAGATGAATGAGGTTGTTGTTGTTGTTGTTGTTCCAAGTAACGGTGGTGTTGTAGAAGGTATGAAGTGGCTTCTGCATGGACTTCAGGAGGATAAAGGGGTAACCCTGCTCTCTGACGCCTTTTCATTCTGGTGTTCCAAAAGTTCTTTATTTCATTGTCGGTCCTACCAGGTAACTGAAACCAGAAAACATTTTAAGGATGGTGAGAGAAACAAGTCATAGGAACCAAATCACGTAAAGGCATAACAAAGTTGAGAATATCTTTGGCCTCGAAAGAAAACATTAAGGTGGGTCCTCACGGAGTATGCCAATTTGATAGAATCAGACAGAAAGACTTAGGTCAGCTCATAGAAAATCCAAAATCTGACAATATGCAGAAAACTGTAATTAATTAAAACCAAAAGGCAAATGGGGGCTGAAAGAAACTCCATTGAAGTGCAAAAGGCAAGAAAGCGATATTCTCTTTATTGATTGATGAATGATGACAAAAAGCTTCAACATTTAATGTTTTATCAATAAAATTTTTTTTGGAGGAAACTAAACCATGTAAAAAATGTTGCACAACAAAAATAGGTAAACACAGAGAACAGGAAGGGATACGAATTACCCTTCCCCTTCTTTGTTTCTTCTATGAAATCCAATTTAATTAGCAGATCTTAATCCAGATCCAAATCAGGAAATTGAAAAATAGAAAAAGACGATAGAAACATAAAACATGTATAATTGTGTTTGAATTGGCGATGAGAACCAAAAACCACCCTGATCTATCATGATTTTTTCATCGCACCAAAAAATAACTTTAAGGCTACCATGGTTATCTTAAGGTGATTCGCCGCGTTTCCAACATGCTACATCATAAAACATGTATATGTGTATTTGAATTGAGAGTGAGAACCCAAAAATCGAGATGACTCATGATTTTTGATCGCACAAGAGAATAACTTCAAGGTTATCATGGTTTTAGAACGTGATACACCGCGTTTCCAACACGCTACATCATAAAACATGTATAAGTGTGTTTGGATTGACCTTGAGGACCCAAAATCTGCAGTAACACACCATGATTTTCCGTCGCACCAGAAAACAATTTTAAGGCTATCATGACTTTTTCAATGTGATTCACCGTGTTTCCAAGACGTAACATCATCTCAACAGCGAGGATGTAAAAAAAACCATCCACGCCACAGTACACCACGATTAATTACATCGCATGAAAAAAAAAAAACAATGCAAGTTTATTTCCAAAACCAAAAAATAAAATAAAATGATTGCATGCACTAAAAATCACAAACACAGAAGAGAAACGATGACATGAACATACACCACACACACAAAAAAGAAAAAAAAAATACATAACTTGAAGTAAGCATGCTTATATATATATATATATATACACACACACACATACCTGTGCTGCCATTCGTGCCCATTTGTTTCCAAGCTTGGAATGAAGGTCGATGATGACTTGTTCTTCTTCTTGAGAGAATGCACCTTTCTTGAGATTAGGTCTGAGATGGTTGGCCCATCTGAGTCTGCAACTTTTGCCACACCTTAACAAGCCAGAATTCTTCTGCACAGAGTTCCAATTCCCTTCGCCGTGCTTCTTCACGTAGTCCATCAGGATCGCGTCTTCTTCTGGGGTCCATGGCCCCTTCCTTACGCCATTTCTCACCTCACCCTCCTCTTTAGCTGCTGTTTCATTGCTGTTGGAGACTGTTCTGGCCATTGGACACATAATGTGATGAGGTGGTGAAGAATGTGTGTTGTGTAGTTTTGTTTTGAGAATTTCTGTTGTTCTCTCTCCTCTCAGGAGAAAGAGAGAGAAGAGAGATGAAATGGTGGTGAAGAAGCGTCAGAGAGAGTTGTAAGGGAACAAGCCCTTATGCCCTTTGTCTTCTCTTTGCTTCTCTTTTTTGGTTTGGTGTTGAGAGACAGAAACAGTGGATTTTTAAGGGGAGAAGAAGAAACTATGAGATACAGAGAGAGAAAGAATAAGAAAGGGGGGTGTGGGGCCCAGCTCTAAGCGTTGCAAAGGTTAATTTGGTGTTTGGAATTAACAAACACGAAAAAAAAAAAAGTTACGATGGGAGGGAGAGCGTGGGTGAAATATGTAACTAGAGGTGTGAGCTATCATTTCGCTCCGAGTTGCATGCTTTGTGCTACGTTCATATTCTTGTTTTTTTATTTTTCACTTCTTTTTTAACTCCTACATTCTTTTTTTTTTTTTTTTCAAAAGTAAGGTATCTCTATTGTCGAAAATCATTAGATTAATCCTTCAAAGATCATCAAAGTAAATTTTTCATCTTTTGACAAAGTCTTTTTCATACTCACAAGAAGAAAATTGAATTTTTATTAATATATCTAAGGAATCAAGTCATTTACCATTTGTGTTAGACCTTGTTAATACTCTCTAAATGTATACATGATACACATATTTATATATAAAAAAACTCTATTACTCCCTCTATTCTTAAAAATTTCTCAATTACTCTCTCCCTATGTTCTTACCTAAAAGACTTTTTCAAAAATTTATTTGACCTTTTTTACAAGATCTTTTTCTAATTTCTAAATATATTAATTATTTTTTAAACATACCCTTATTTAATTATCCTCTCTTCAAACAATGAGAAATAATTAAATAAATAAAAAAATAAGAAAATAATAATTTTGAAATGATAATATAATTAATTAACTAATTTAATGTGATTAACTAAATTAACTAATTTTCTTAAAGAATGTAAATTAGTTGAAAGATGTTTATAATTAAGAACGGAGAGAGTAATATCTAAAAAATAGATGTACACCTATTAAAGAGTTTAATAGTTCTCTAATGAAAATATAAAACAATTTTATACTATTATTTAATTACAAACCACATCATTGATAACATAACTTTTAAGATATTTATTATAAAAGTCAACAAATTTAACCTATCCTAGAGTTTGAGATTGAATGATTAATCTTTATCAAGAAATCTTATTATTACCTTTAGTGGAGTTTACTTTTTTAATAATGTTTTTTTCTATTTATAAAGTTTGAACACAAAACTCTATTTAAGAGATATGAACTCGAACTCAATTTCAGGTAAGTCAGTATAATTATTTGTTTTGGAAGAGAGATAAAAAAAAAAGTGAAGAGAGAAAAGATATAATGAATAATTTCATAAAATGAATAAAAAATATAGGTATATAAATTTTTGTATTAAAAAGTATTGGGTTGAATAAAGTGTATATAAGTTTGGTCTAATGGTTGGAGAGTGAAAGGAGAAAGGAAAGAAAATAAGGTCAGAGGTTTAAATTTCTTCAAATAATATACCTAACAAAACTGTTAAATTAATATTTATTGATATAAAAAATTATATTAATAAGTTAATATAATACTTATTTTAGGAAAATTTATTTTTTAAATGTGATACTTATTTTGGGATGAAGGGAGTAAAAATATTTTATATATATATATATATATATATATATATATATATATATATATATATATATATATATTAATAATTCTAAAGAGGAGTATAATATTTGTCTTACTTGGTTTTGTTTTATTTATTTTTCTTTACCGAAATATTTATTTTTTATACATATATGTAAATTGTGTGACAGGATAAAGTAAAAGAAGAAAAATGACTGCACTTTTTGATATTGACATCTCTTACAGGTGAAAATTTTATATAACTTGTACTCTATGTTGTCTTATTTTCAATTTTGGTTGAATTTTAAATATATTTTTATTTTTAAATTATGAAAATCATCTAAAGTTAATACAGTCACTCTAGTCTCTACCTATGTGTAAAAAAAAAGTCTTTCATTTGACAATAGTATTTAATGATATAAAAAATGCCATTAATTTTTTTAAAAAAAAATTATTAGTAATCAATAATGCCATTAATGCTTGTCAAGTTAATTTTATTTATAAATGAATATATTTTTCCATTGACTTCCACAAATTAATTAAATTTAATAAATTGATGTTATTTATTTTGAATAGAAAATATTCAAATAAAATGTTTTAAGTATATATATTAAATGTTTAAAAATGCCTATAATGCAAAAAAGTATAATAAATAAATTCATGCAAAATTTCATAATTAAATGAGTTGGTAGTATATATAGTTCATAGTTGATATATTTTTATACACTTTTGTTTTGAAATTAATATATACATTATTTAATATGTATATTTAGCTTCTTTAAACAGTATAACAAAGGAAAAAAAATAATATTTTAATTTATTTTATGATGTTATAATAATATTTTCTATGACATAGAAGATCATATAATTTTCACTCAATCCCTTTTACCTTTTATCAATTTTAGAATAATTTTAAATAGTCAAACTTAATTTTATTTTAATAAATATTTTCTTATCTTTTAAATTAAAAAATCAGTGTTAAATATACATTCATAACATGTTTGAAACACATTTACATAACACATAATTTTTTTTCAAAGTCAACTTATAATTTTATTTTTAAAATATAATATATATTAAATTAAGTTTACTCAATAATAAAATTTATTATATATATATTGTATATTTTTTCCCAGGTAATGAATATTAGTCAATATTTTGATTCAATTCTTTTTATATTTAATATTTTAAAATTTTAATTAATTTTGATATATTTTCAGCCAAATAAATAAAATCATAAATATGAGTTTAAAATAATTATTAGAAAAATTAAAAAAAATTCAATGATATAGTAATTAATTAGTGGTTGACAATGTAAATTTTTTTAGAATAGTTGATTAAGATTATGTTGGAGTGGGACAGTAACCCACAATATTCCAAATTGTAAAAAATGTACTCAACAACATGCAACCTTCAACAAAATTAAAGAAACTCAGCGTTAAATTCTATAGTGATACAAACTTGATTTCCAAATTGGTTGGATAATTTATTTTTTTATCAAAAAATATTAATTATTAATTTTTGTTAAAATGTTAATAAGAAAAATTCAGATAAAATTGATACTTATATCCTTTTTTTTTTCTCATCAAATCCAATCTTATAATTCCTTGTTGGACAATTCTCAATATTAGTGATTGTAAATATTGTTTGTTGAAGATTTGGGCAATTACCTCCTCTTGAGGAACTTGTTATTAGAAGGCTAGAAATCATATATATATATAACACTGCTTTTATTTGGACAACACTCATCTCCCTTGTCACGAAGCACTAATTGGTCACCTTGAATATCATTCGTCGTCCTCGACTCAACTCTAGCTAGTAATTGAGGTTTAATTATTATTCAATTGTTCTTGTGTTTTGTCAAATTTATAGTTTAGAGATTAGAGTCACTTTCAAAATTCATGTGCTTTTTCGCATTTTATCTCGTTCTAAATTTTTCTTTTCAGTGAGGTTAATTAACTACTCCATCGAAGACTTCACGTGTTGATAATTGTTGGTGTTCTTCCTCAAATTAATATATACTTCAAGCATTGACAATATCTCCTTTTCACCGATATTATAAATTCATTTTTTAACTTAAGTGTATCTATTTATCTTCAAATATATGGAATCAATTTGCATTTTCTCTCTCTCTCTATATATGGTTGTGGAGTTTGTAGAACATGAGTGATACATAAAAATAAATTGCCGCACTGTCTTTTATTTGTATGATCAATGGTGATTTAGCGAACATCACGTATTAGAAAATAGATAGCAGATGTTTATGAAAATTAGTGGTGTGCCCCATATTTCTCTTATCATTGTTATGGCTCCATTACTTGTGATTTCTTTGCTCCAAGACGGAAATGGATAATATATTAATTACGTAAACAGAGCAAGACCATGATTCTGGCTATCAATGTTAGTGACACTTGATATTCTCTTACATAATTTTTATTTAACAACCAACCAAAGTATGTATATACATTATGTATAATAAAGTTTAGGATATGCCACAAGTTGTAACACATCGCTAAACCGTAACCGAGTCATCCTACAAATGCTTTGTATCATAACAGAAAAAACACAATCTGTTAAAGATCACACAGCACTCAAGAATAGATACAATACGTATACAACTTACAAGATAGGATCAAGACTAAATTCGAAAATTTCACCCGCAAGTCCTTTGATAATTAATATCACTGCCCCATTCCTATATATCCACCTGCAATATATGTATAATAACATTATTCTCTCACTGTATAAACACCCCATAGAACCTTCTTTTCCGTAAAAGCTCCACTCCCCACATCAATCAACATTTGCATAATTTGCTAAATCTGAGACAAGCAGTAAACCGGATCCAGGTGCCACACATGCAAAGAGAAATTGAAATCCTTTATGTTTGCTTTGCACCGGTACCACGCCCAGAACCTGATTCCATCAAAAACAATTTCTGCTTCCCATTTCCCTTTATTAAACACTATATTGTTCCTATTTTAATTTCCATATGTTCCAGATTGTTGAGATCCAAACCCCCCACCATGCTAGTCTAGCATCTGGTCCCTTCGTGTTGCCAGAAATGGCTTTCCAAATCTGCTGGTAGTGCTCTTGTCTCTCCAATCCATTGATAACATCTGCTCCATATGTCTTGTGCTTTGTTACACCTGAAAAACATGTGATTTGCAGATTCCTAATGTAAATTACAGCAAGCACAATTAACATCACCTCCTTGATACATTGAGCATCACCCTAACCTTTTTTTATTGTGAGAACATCCAACTCTATTTCTTCAACTTTTTTGAAAAAAAAATCTTTTTATCTTCTCTTCCTTTTCTTTTTCTTTTTCTTTTCCTATGTAAGTTACATTGTGAAATTTTAAAAAGAAAACATTATCAACTGAAATTATAAATATGCTATATTATTATTTTTATTAAAAACTAAATACATATTTTTGGACTGTAGTTGTTTTAGGTAAATATAAAACTATATGCATCAAGTTCTTGTACACATTTTTTTTTTTTTGCATTACTTAGGAATAAAGGTCATGCATATTTTATAAATATATCATTTTTTAACCTACTAAAATGTCTTTTAAGGATATAATTATGAGGTCCACACAAGATTTAAAGCTGACAATACCTTGGATATGTGGTGAGCTTAATAATGCATTAGACTTGAGGTTGATTGTATACATGCAACGGTCCTTTGAAAAAAGGCTTAATAATTAAAAAAAATCAAACACCAAGATATATAATTACATTAGAGGAAACTATGTTAAATATGGTATGTTTGGATAGTTACCAGAATCGATTATGATCCTAAAATCATGGTGAAAATTTGAAAAAGTAAAAAGCAACTATTTGTTACTTTGGCTTTCAACATGAAATTCAAATTGATTATGGGAAATTAAATCTAATCCAAACACACTACACATAACACCAAAATCAATTATGCCTAAACTACACCACAAAAATATAGAGAAAAAAAAAATTTCAACCCTTCATTGCAAATCTCATTAAAATAACATAATACCAATATGGCATATTTGAAGTTTTCTTCAAGCTCCTGCAACTCCAAATAATGTACAGTTAATATCTTTATAATTTCAATCAACATTATGTATTTGCATGTATTTGTTTTGTGTAATCATCGTAGAAATAATTTGTAACTATTTTATGAAGAGTTTTGCAAAAATTGAACTCAAAAGTCAGACTTTTTTTTATCAGCCAAAAGAAAGTATATATTAAAATTGAGTACAAGGGATACCTAATCCATGTACAAGACATATATAAAAAATCCCCTACACAGTTGTTCCCCTGATCGGATGGTTACCTTTATTTACTGTGTCATTGCACAATTAAATACTAAGTAACCAATACAAAAACAGAAACTAAAACAACATACTAACCTGAGGTTAAAAAAAAAAACAGACCAAGTAGCCCCCAATAAATAAACAGAAACCAAAACAACATACTAACCTGACGCAAAAAAAAAAAACAGACTTATACAAACCTGTGACAAAAAAGACTCAAAGTTGCTCACTAACACAATTAGCACTAATTAAAACTTTAAAACACTGATAAATGAACGACAACACGTAATAATGCACATATAACATAATCAACAAACTTTCATCACAAATATATAACAGGTAAAAACGAATCAAAAAACAAATGATAATACCCAAATAAAATGGAAAAAAGAAATTTATACCTTTGTTGTTGTAAATTGTTGTTCTCTACCATCACACAACATATGTAGTTAACAAATTATTCAACTACATTTTTCCTAACACGACAACCAAATTAGGAATGTGTTGTGAATGATAGGAATACATTTGAATTGACCTGATTTTCCGATTTATTTGAGCATATAGCTGCCAAGTGTTTGGTCAGTTACGTGTCTTTTGCAATCCCTCCAACTCAAGTGCTTGAACTCACCATGCTTAACATTGACTGTCCTAGGAGAGCATGTTCAATCGTTGCACCAACAAATCAAATATTTTAAAACTAAAACAAAATTTTAAAAAATAGGAAATTGAATCATGATAGATATAAACTAAATGCAAGTAGTGAAAGTGAGATCAAATTGAGTTAGGGATCCTCGTCATCGTCGACAATTTCCATCAGAGTGGTTTAATTGAGAGATAATAATCATGGTGTTCAAAAATAACATAAATCTACAAGGTAGGGTTTGATTAAGGCAAGATTTTTCCAAGAAAAATCTTTAGGGGAAAAGTAGAATAGGAAACATTTTAATCGTTTTGGTTTTCCAATTTGCAGCCTGGAGGCCGAAAATGATGGGAACATCCGAGAAAAAAATAGGAAAAGTTGAGAGCTTTTTGCTGAGTTGAGAAACAACAGAAAAAAAATTGGGAAAATAGATTTAGATGTTTGGTTTTGAGTACCAATAAATAGTCTAAATTCACTCTTAGCCCATACTTAAATTACAACCATTAAAATAATTAAAGAAGGGTATAAAAACAATTTACAACAGATCATACCTTCATATGTATCCTTCCATGAAATAGAAACTTAAAGTCACACAGTTCTTTTAGGAGAAAATTTAAGTATTTGACGATTTTTAATTTTTGGATAAAATATATTTTGTCTCTCTAAAATTTTGCAAAAAATTGATATTAGTCCTCCATAAAAAAAAATCTTACTTTAGTCCTTCTAATTTAAAAATACTTCACTTCTATTCCTTAAAGTGATTATAATTAACATTTTAAATTTTAATGATGGTTATAGATAGTCGCAAAATACAATTTGAGGATCAAAATTAGAGTAATTTCAAATTAAAGAGATGAAAATAAGAAAATTTTTTGGAGTACTAAAATCTAACTTGAGAAATTTTAGTGAAACCATGAATTTATTTTACCTTTTTTTTTCTCACAAGCACAAGAGAAACATAAGGTTTGTGTGTGTATGTATCAAATTAAATTATTAATTATGCAATTCACTCTCTTATCCTTTTGGTTCACTTGATATCATAATTATAAGCTAACAAAAAGTACAATTAGGTCACATCAACATATATGTCAAACAAATGTAAGTTGTTATATCATCATAAAGTGCATGTCTATCAGTAAAATTCATTAAATATTTATAAAAATATCAATAAAGAAAGGAAATCACATAATTTTTTATACTAAGAAAATTTAATTTGCCTAATAAAATTTGAGAAAATAAATCACACAATTATAATACTTAAAAGAGACTATAAGTACAATTAAACTTTTTTTTTCAATATAAGCCTTTCCCTGTTGTAACTCAAACTGTAAACACTATTTTTAGGATCCACTACTAATATATTTGAACCGCGTTGAAACCATGATTCCATGACGGTTTTTCTACCGCATGAAAAGAATAACTTTAAGACTAGCTACTACAGTTTTTAACGTGATCCATCACGTTTCCAAACATGCTAGTGACCTTTCTTTTTATATATGTATGAAGATTATTGTATGTGCTAATTGTGATTGTGATGGTGAGCTATTGCTAAAGGAGTAAAGGTGCGGACGTACGGAAAAGACTTGCAGAAAGTTGAATGTCCCTCGCATGGTTGTTAGTAAAAGGTGGTCGGGGCTACCATCTTTAGTGAACAGGTAGAACAAAAGCAAATCCTTTCGTTTAGTATTAACTATTAAGCAAGCAGATTTGAAAACTACAGTTCTTGGCCTCCTTGGAGGAAACGTTCAGCTACCCATAAATACCGCGGTGGGTTTTTAAGAGTGGGTATGATATGTAGACATTTTTGTTTTGGGTGGTACACACAGAATGAGAGAATATAAAATGTGTGAAATTATTCGACTGCACCTTATAGTTCACTGCATGCATGTATGTAGAGTTTTTAAATTAAATTTGATTAGAATGATAGTATAAATAACTCTTATATTGTTATTTAAAATGATTTTTAATTATTTGCACGTAAGAAATATTTATACTACAAATATGTGAAAATTAATATCTTTTAAATTAGGATTTTTTAGAATTATTCTTTAACAAAATCTCTCTCTCTCTCTCTCTCTCTCTCTCTCTATATATATATATATATATATATATATATATATATATATATATATATTGACGTAGCTAGCACCTTGAGTTAGTAGAAAACAATTATAAAAATTAAAACTAGAGGGTTCAAAAATTTAAATATAAAATAAATAAATACTAAAATATATGATTGTGCTTATAATTTTTTGTAAAAAAAATTAATTTTTAATTTTAAAAAATGAGAACGTGCACCTCCTAGGCATAGTGTAGGTTTGCCACAGAGTATATATATATATATATATATATATATATATAAAATATGGTGGACCTATGTATTGGAGTAATTGCACAAGAATTTTTTTATTTGTATATTATAATAAAAAAAATTCCCCCACAGAAAAATAAGTATGATCCTCATAAGATTTTTTTTTGTTAAAAAAGAATGTAAAAAAAAGAGAATAAATTATACTAATTTTAGTAGTTTATCTTTTTAATTTTTATTGCTCTAGTTCCTCTATTAGACATCCACATAATGGTTAACTATTTAGATTTTTTCTATCATGATACTATATATTTTGTAAAAATTTATGATATTTTTCTTTTATAAAAACACTATAACCCCACTAAAACAATTTAACTAACCATAGTTATGAAATTTTATAATTAGGTCTCTGATACTGATACTGCTATTCAAATTAAAATGTTATCAGAGGAGTGTTTAATTTAAGAATTAAATATATTTTCTTTATTATAAATTAACAAAATTTTGTTTGTTGAGTTTCTAATAAAATAAAATAAATTATTTTGATTCTTATTAATTATTTCATTTTTTTCCTTTTAATATATTTAGTTTCATATTATATATATATATATATATGCGCGCGTATACGCTTGCAGTATAATTAATCGAATTCTCAATTATGTTATTATTAGTTACAACATTTTATAATTAAGTCTCTAATACTTATAACTGGCACTGCAATTCAAATTAAAATGTTATCAGAGGAGTGTTTAATTTAAGAATTAAATATTTTTTTTTTATAAATTAACAAATTTTGTTTGTTGAGTTTTAATTTTTTTTTTTAGTTTTTAATTAACAAAAAAAATGATTTTGATTCTTATTATTTCGTTTTAGTACTTTTAATATATTTATTTTCATTTTAATTCTTATAATATTTTATTGATTTTATGTATTAGTCATTTTTTTGGGAGGCTTATATTAGTCTATTTTCATTCTTTTTTCTCAATGTAATAACAGAATAACATAATTATTTATTATACTGAAATAAATACGACAGTAAAAATAATTACCATAGTAATTGGTAGTAATGAATTTTGAAAAAAAAATCAACCAAAAAATAAGAAGAATAAAAAAAAGTCAGATCCACTCAGAAAATCTATAACTCAGGTAGGGTCTGCTTGTATTTTGGATTGGGTTGGTCTGTAATAGATCAGATAACTTATTTTGCCATCTTTAAATAGAGGTTATTAACTTAAGAGACCATG
Source organism: Glycine max (assembly GCF_000004515.6). NCBI lineage: Eukaryota > Viridiplantae > Streptophyta > Magnoliopsida > Fabales > Fabaceae > Glycine > Glycine max. Next base: position 36,922,015 of record NC_038248.2, on the reverse strand, counting down.
AAGCTACACTATTTATATTAATAAATTGTTTTTATAAATACAAAATATATGTGTTCGAAAAAAAAGTTTAAGTCAGTCTCCAAATTTAATATTTACCGAAGACCATTCTAATAATTTGCACTGTTGGCCTAACGACCCTACTGATCTTTTTATTGTAACATATATAATTTTTGCAGTGATAATAGTGAGTTGGGAATTTCTTGATGAATAAAACGAAACACAAGGGCTAGTTGGATAATGTAGATGCCTATGATTTTGTCCAAATCCAATCGTATCGGTCTAGTGGGGTCATTGATTATGATTTTGTTTGGAGTCAAGACAAAAGGTTAGAGAGTAAGATTATGATCAAATCATCAACTTGTCGCACCATTTAAATCAACCCAATTGAAATGGGTGCTCCAGTTCTTGACCCCCAAAAATGAAATGGGAATTAATTTAGTGGAAAAATAACATATGGTTTCCTTCAAAAACATGTAAAACCCCCCGGCGGTGTGATGAATTTATGATGCTTCTCTCACGTCACCGCATAGATTGATATATGCAAAAAGGTGAAGCTTTTTAACGTTTAATGTGAATCCACTCAGTATATAATCTAATCATTAAGGGTTTCCTTCGAAAGAAGTTAATAGCATACGAAAAATAGTCATCAGGGTTTAATTAGGTCCACGACTATAATCTTCTTTTTTGGTACAGCTACAGTATCTCACACCTTCTCTAAATTTCCTTTTAGTCAGATATATATAATTATTTGTATGAAATGTCACTTTACGACTCTTAATATTAAGTATAATCAATAAATTTAACATGCGTAATAATTTGTGATTTAATAATCATATAAAAATATTTTATATTATATCAATATATTTTATATTAGATTCTAATTATTTATATATTTTTACTTCACAATTCAAACTTTTATAAATCTAGATTTCAATATTTATTATTTTTATTCTTCAAAATAAAATTCTTTTTCTCAAAAATAATTATTTGCATAAGAGACAATTTTACTTAAAACATAATTGGACATTAAAAATGAGTGTTTCTTTTAATAGAAATGAAAACCATAATTTCCCTTTAGTTAATTAAACTTAACCCCTTTGAGTTGATAAAAAATAAATAGCAACATTATTTATGCAATAACTTTTAATTACATCACCCTGTAAAAAAAAAAAACTTTAACATCACAATTTTTTTTCTAGCTATCTTTCTTTTTTACATTACTCATTTTATCTAACACTTCTCTCTTTTCTCTTCCTCAAAATTAAATCTTAAATGAGGTAAAATAAGTCTAGCTAGTCATCACTTCACTTTATTCTCATATATATATATAAGCCTTGGTTGAGCGCGTTAAAGACCTTTGATTCGGTCAATCTTGAAGCATATATATAATATTTGCTTCTGCGTTATTTCACAAATCACAATTTTGACATGAACTTACTCACAAACGTGGATATCAATATCCCATTTCTACAAAGATCCACGTTATCATGCATAGTGCAAAACCGTTTGCAGATACTAACAACAGTACCACGAGAACAGGCACGCTCAGCTAAGAAAAAGGGAAAGGCAAACACATGTTTGAACTTAATTTGATGTTTGAGGTATATGCAATCTTCAATTCCTCATATATGCCTATCTATCTATCCTAATTGTGGAGAGGCACATAGCAGATTCGCAGTAAGAGAGGGAACCGTTTCCTAACGACAAAGGAGAAGAAAGTGAAGTCTAATTCAATTCAAGTTAGTCTATGAAACTAATTAAGAAGAAGAACGAACAAAGCCTATGTACTATTGACATTCAAATTCAAAAGATTCTTATCTAAAGTTAAGAGATAATATATAACAAAAGATCCTTCAAACACTCAATCCTCATCTACACCCCGAGAGAGTATGCCAGAAATGCCAATGGAGTATTTACACTTTATCAATGATATGGTGGCCAAAAGTGTCTTAGAACCTATTATATCAATTGTTGTTTGGCCAATAGGATTACTCGTTATTAGATCACTTACAGATTGTGGGTTTTATGCTTAATATGTTCAATTATCAAGACAAGAAGATGTTTTGAAGATTCGCACGAACCAGAAATATGATCAAAAAAATAATACACACATACATATGAAATAAGTTTCATCACTTAAATATTTTTAAGGTTGAGTTGACCCAAATTCAAATTCTAAGAATTCCACTTATTACCTTAACAAAACAAATTCTCCGTCTTTCATTTTTTTTTATCAAGGTTTGAAATTGCAAAATAAATCTACAAATCGGATTGTCATATTAGGAGTTTTGAAGTCTTCACAACTGCATTGTGATCTCATGTAATTACTGTTTCATCTGTCACGTTTATCTATAGACTATAGTTTTTATGATATCAAAATATTTGAAGACTTCCCAATTGGGTGATTTCAACCTTACTTTATTATATTGGTTGCCACAATTATTAAAAGGACATACATGACAATTGGAGAAAACAAGGGCAGGCCATGGCGCTATCTAGCTACATGTATGAGGAAGCGAAAAGAAAAGGGTAACAACAGACCCCACTTGAGTTTGCATCTTCAATGACTTAGCTAGCTTCTATAGAGTTCGAAAATGAAGGATTCCCTTCATTAATTCTCCCGTGTCCCCTCCCTGTAACCAGTCTCTATCATTCTCACTATAATTCTTCTAACACAATATTCAATTACTATATCACTCTACAGTAGCATCCCCCCAAACCTCCAAAACCATGCGGAATTTATAGCTCTATATGCATATATTTGCACTATTTGCGAGGGAAATTCTTACCTCACATGGAGGAAGAAATGTTTTTTCCCCATCCTGGGAGCATCTCAATCTAGCTATTAAATTGAATGATTGTGGGATCTACATAATAAAAAAAATTAAGTGAATCCAAAAGTTGTAAGTTGTATGTGGGGAAGAAAATCCTTCCTGGGAAAGACTTTCTCTTGCCCAATTTTTAATGCGTGCTTGCTTATAAAAACTGATTAAAGAGCATCAAATACATTGTATTAAATGTTTCTAATTACTAAAAAAATATATTTTTTTTGTATTTTTAATATAATAAATAATATTTTATGATTATTTACAATTTTTTCTTTTCTTAGCTAATTAAAATACATGAATACACGATAGAAATTCTTTCTATTTTTGTTTTTTTTCCTTTAATTTGGACTCACTAACTACAGATATCGGGGAACATTTAGCATTTAAGATGACTTAATAAGTAATGAGTCCTTAATGTCTTAGGTCATTGGTTAAAAAATTAAAAAAATATATATATATTTATTATGTAAATTATAGAAGAACATAAAAAAATAATATAATTTTCCATTATAAAAGAACATAAAAAAAATAATATCATTTTCCATTTTCTAAAAAAAAAATATTCTAAATTTTTTAATCAATATCCTTATATTATGACACTAATAAATATTTCTCACTATTAATATGATGATCTGATATATATGCGGTCAATTATTTTCAACCGTTTCAGGACAGTATGCCTTAGCTCCGCATCTTTGTGCAGCTACGAGCTAACAAAACTTAGGAATTGAAAACTTTGTACTTATGTATCATATACATATATACAAGAGCACAAAGGCGACCTTATTTTCTCTTCATGCTTTCCTTATCTATATCATTTTATGTATATGATAAGATAACAATATATAAATATTTATGGTTTGGTACAAGCTCCAATGGCCAACCCCAATTTTACCTACTACTGACGTTATATACATAATAGGTAATTATGTATGTATTGGTCATATAATCATGCTATATCTATCGATCTAATCTACCTCTCTCGAAGAGAAGCAAAAATTCTGATTAATATTCATGGTGATGGCGATGTTCTGGTTCCAGAATTACCCTTTCTATCCAATCCATGTTATTGTTCAAGTGTATATATTTCATTGGAAAACGAGAAGAAGAAAAAACTTGATTCTAGGAAAGGGAAGAAAGGTTAACACTAGCAAGCAACCAGACTAGGGATTCTATAACAATCATATTTAATTATACATCGATCCTATAACTGTCAACAATTGGTTTACCCAGTCAAATAACCATGAAACTTCTTAACATGTTTCTGCAAATCAATTCTGCTTAATTAATTCTCCAAACCTTCTAATTCTAATCAATCCACACAAGTATTGGGTTTTTGTTGATTTGCTTTATTTTGGTTGAATTAAATCATATGATTATGAGAGGAGGAACAAGAAGCAAAAAATGCAAAGAGAAAATTAACAACAACTATACAAGCATACACATGAATACCTGGGTATATGCATAGGAGATGGAAAAGAAGAGCAAAATAAGATATTGACGCGGCTCAATCAAACTACAAGGCTGGATTTGTCATAATAGCCATGTATTCAAATTGAGGCACGCCAATACCTTAATTTGTCATGTGCTAATTCGTATAATATAGCACTTCCCCATCACCTCCATCCATGCCCAGCTAGCTGATCCTTTCTTCAATTAATTCCTTTTGATCTCTTCATGAGAGTGTGGATAGCTGCATCTTTCTTTCTCCCTTCTAAGATCTCTCTAGCTTGTATTTTGCAAATTAAGACACGCATCAATTTGCGGCCAGTGGGGAAGCAAAATAAAGTGGAAAACAACATCGTCATCATCAAAAACCAAACCGGCTACGCTAGTGCTAATGTAGTGTTGCGTTGTGCGACTCCACTGTTTCTTTGACTAAAGACCACTTTTCCATCTTCCACGATTGCCAATATTAATTAATTTAATTTTCCTCCCCTCCTCAATTTCATAAAACTATTATTACTTATATTATATATACTTTTTCATCTTAAAATAATTATCGTGTTAAGTTATTTTATACACATTAAGAAATATTAATAAATAATTAAAATAATAATAATTTTATAAAATTAATCTTATCAGATAAATAAAAAAATAATATTAAATTTAAATTTAAAAACTAAAGTGATATTTAACAAGTGTTTCAAGTATATACCTACCTCCAGTGGCTTTGCGTCCACGTACTCGTTTATCAAAATTTCCAAACTACCTTGCAAGTCGCAACAAAATATTGCCTCGAATCAATTCAGACGCTGAGGGTATTTGTGGAATTTCACCTGCATGGATGCCTTCAATGAGGCGAAATACAAGTTCATGACTCAATTTCCATTTACCTTGCTCGCTCCCCAGTACATGCATATATGCATATTTATCATATATACTTACACTTATTTATATAATAAAATTATTTAACAAATTATAAAATTTTATATTTCTTGCATAAGTTATCTTAGTTCAATTTTTCTTTTTCATTAATTTTAATTAATTTCTCTTTTATTTGTATACATTATTATATTATATGTTTATTATATTAATATATAATTTTTCTATTTATTAAGTCGTTATGGATTACACCAACCATTCTGGACCATTGACAGCAGGACAATGCCTTCTAACACTTGCAGAATATAAAATGGGGTCGTGTTATTGAAATAAAATTTGTATGATAGTTTATTTTTAAAATTTATTATTTATAACTTTATGTAATGCAACACACATTTATTTTATGCAGACATTATCTTTCTTATTCTTTTAAATAATTATCCTTGTAGGATTCCTAAGGTGTAATTGGCTTTATTTTTCATTTATTTATTTTTATTAAAAAAGCATAACGTTTTTTTTTTCAATTTTTAAGAACTTACAAAACAAGATAAGTTAAAAAAGAAACTAACGTTGCTTTTAAAGTATCTGAATTTATTATTTTCATATTATACATGCCTACTTGCTTCTTCGCTGGGCCCTACTAATTCATTTTAATTCCCTTTCCCCAATTTCATTCAAATTAAACCTCGAACTTGGGTCACTCGAGTTCAAGTTACTACTTATTGAAAATACGTAACCCATCCTATATTGTTCGATTCCCCACTCTATTGGGGGAGAAATTTCTGAATCATGATATCAGGGAGGCAGAACATCTTTAAGATAATTGCCAATGTCTAAATTATGTCAAATTTTATATGCATAATATAATTATCATGATAGTATCATTTTATATAGAACATTATTACATATCTACTTTTTGAAAAAATTATTAGATTGTCATTTTATTAAAATCGACACTTAGTGTCATTTAATCGTGTTTATATGTAAGGCCTAACTTTTCGTTTAAAAATTATCTTAAATTGGAGTAATATTTATGTAAGGTTTTTTATTTCTATTTTTTTAGCTTAAGAAAGACTTCTCCAAAGAAAATATAAATAGAGGAAGGAGAGAGAATGGGAGCAGGAAGAGACGGGACAAAAGAGAGTTGAGAGAAAGAAGAAATAGAGAGATATAGCTGGGGGGGAAAATAAAATGAAATACTTGATCTTTTATTTTATTTTATTTATTTTATTTTTTATTTTTTAAAAAATTTAATTTGTTTATTTATCTTTTTTTATTTAGTTTAGTCCTTTATCTTTTGATAAATTTATTTTAGTCATGTATCTTTTTTTTTCAATTTAGTCATTCGATCAATTTAGGATTGATAATCATTTAATAATGAATTTTTTTTTTGTTAAACATGAAGCGGAGGAAAAGAGGAGAAAACTAAGTAAAATAAATCATTTTTAAATAATTAATAACGTTAACCTTAAATACGTAAAGTCCAAATTGAAAAAAATAAAATAATGACTAAATAAATTTTTAAAAAAGATAAATGACTAAAACAAAAAAGAAAAATAAAAGATGAAATTAAATTCTTTTAAAAACGAAGGTACAAACTGAATAAAATAAATAAATATAGATCATTTAGAAAACAAATTTGCAGTACCTTTAAATAATTTTTAAAAAAATATATTTATTTTCTTTTTATTAAAACTATAATTTTTTAAGTTTTTTTTTTACAAAAAATGATTATTTTTTTTAATTTTTGAAGTTCAATTTCTCCTTTTGTAGTAGATCGAAGAAACATTCAAAACAATGTTGGGTAAAAAAATCCTTACTGTCATAATATTTATCACATGGTCGGCGAAATTGTGGAGACCCGCAATTTGCTGAAAAATCTTTTAAACAGAGTCACAAATATTTGGGGTGGCACCTACCCACCTAACCTAATTTGTGCAGATTATCCCTTACTACGTCTTCAGTTGTTGTGGATGCAGATAACTTGTTTGTTTGAATGTGTGAACCTCCCGAGAGGTCAATATCTATCTATCTCCTTTATGTTTGACAAAGTTTAACTTTTGTGCTTGTGTTCTTCATAACATTAATTACTCATTGTTTCTTCTCACTTAAGGATTTCAATTCCCTTAATTGGGTCGTAATACTATCTTGTCATTCTCCACCCGTAACTTTGGACGAGTAATTGCATCACCTGGTTCATGAAAAATCTGTCTATACTGATAATGTGTACTGATTAAATGAACAATGAGTTTTACTGTTTCTTCTACTTGATTTTCTAATAGTACCCTTCAACTTTAATTATTAGTCGAAGAGCTTTGCTTCTGAAAGTGGATGTCACATTGTTTTTGACTTTTTTCCTGTTAACTCGTGAATCCAACCATTTATAAGTCAATTGCATATTATGAACCCAAAGAAGAAAAAAAAATATAATCCTACTGTCTTTTGGATACATTGGAGAAAGAAATGAAACTCTGGAGCAGCAACATTGCAACAGGGGATGAATAAATATTTTTTTGCTTTAACACATATAAAGTCCTTGTAATATAACGAATTCTTAATTAATTTGATTTCTGTAATTAAAAAAGTATTAAACCAATTTCAATATATTCAACGGTTACCTATTTAGTCCATACTATCATGACGTTGTTTCTATCTGTGTTAACTCTATACGTGCACGATAATTTGCCTTCCAAAAAAAAAAAAACATATACAACAATTTAATCCTTATATGTATAGCACATTCATATTTTTTTTTGTTGATGACTGCCCGAACTCTCTCTATTTCTCTATCTATCTCTATGCTAGTTTGGAAAAGAGGACTAGAAGGTTGAAATTTATACTTCAAACCATCAAATCTCTCGTGAAACAGGCTATAGCATATTCATAATTTATTCTTTATACATATAGCACATTATTAATTTTGTACCTATAGTTAAAATAATATTAAATTTATCTCTATAAGTGCAACTGTTATCTATTTAGTTCCCATAGGCCATCGGCATGCCATGTTTGGATGCTGTCTGTGACAACTATACATGAAATGTTAATTATTACATGGAATTTGGTCCTGGACATAAACGAGCATGTTATATAACTGTTAGTTATTTTAATATTTTAAATATTTTCTTATGAAGTAAATATTTGCTAAATATGATTGACATCTTAGCTTAAATATTATATTGTAAGCCTTAAATATTATATTTGCCAAGTACTAGGTTATTTTCATCCAACATACTTGAAAAAACATTTAATGTGCCGATTGGTTGGAAATGATGGGATCCTATTCTGCTGGTATTTTTTTTTTAGGGACCTTGATCCTTCACCTAGCTTGGCCCTTTCCTCTTTGCTAATGTAGTAATGCTCAAGGTGTGGCTTTCCTAAGAGTTTGAGATTATTATTATTATTATTATTATTATTATTATTATTATTATTATTATTATTATTATTATTATTATTATTATTATTATTATTATTATTATTATTATTAAATAACAAAACCCCCTAAATTACAATATCGGATAAACTACCCCCAGGCATCAACATTTTTTTTATCTCTGACTTTGCTTGTTTGTCAATCACCTTAAAAAAATGTATTGCAAAACTTAAATATACTTTTATTCTCAAGATAAGCAAGTTTTGATTTAGTCTTTATAAAAAAAATTCTTTGATTTTCATCTCTAAATGAAATTATTATTTTTATATGATACTATTAATTGTTCATGTGTTAAATGAAAGATTAAGTAATCATTTCCAATTAATACTCGTTAATCTGTGTGATACACATGTGATGCTTTAAAAAAAATAGGACTCTAAAATGAATAGTATTTATTTATCGTCAAATAAATGTTAAAAATAGACTTTGAAATGATGAAACTCAATGAAAAAATGTTTGACAATGATTAAGACCACAATTCATTATAAAAAAAAAAAACCACGATTCACTCATTTTATAAGGATCAAAACCACACTCATTTATAAAAGACCAAAAACAATAATTTCAAATTCTAGAGAAATAAAAATTTACAAATGCCAAAATTAAAACTCATTCATTTTATATAAATAAAAAATATTTAAACATATGTTAAATTAACCTTATAAGATTGGTATATAGTTGTTTTTGTTTTTCTTTAATTGTTTTCTTCTATTCCCAACATGTTGGTGAAACTTCTTCACTCTTTTCTCAATCATGGGAGGCTTTTTGTAAAAATTGAAACTCAATCTTAATCTTATACTTAAAACTAATTATCATAAATCTTAATCGTACTTTTGAATAAGAAAAATACTAGCAACCTGTTTAAAAAAAATATTTTTCAACTCATTTTTTCGTTGACTATATTTTTTATGAGATGAAGTGAGAGGTGAATGAACAGAGATTTTGTAATGAAATACACATAGAGTTCATCATAAAAAAAAAAGCATATTATTAGCATTGCCTTTTAAATATACGAATAATATCATTTTGTTAAAAAAAAATTACAATAAATTTTATTTTTATTTTTCTCTATCAAATTGTTTATACTATCACACATTCTCTCTTTATTTTTTTATTTCATTTCTTTGTGTAAAATTTATCTCATAAATACCATTACTCCAAATAAATGTTGAAGCCGGTGGTTTGTTGCTGTCAAATAATCATATTTTATGGAAAAGTCAATGCTTGTGTTGGGTAGCCCGCCAAAGGGGACCTGTCTTGACTCTTGAGTATGATGTTCCATAAATATTAATTATGAATTTTATTAATCAGTATCTTTAAAATATTAATTAAAAAAATTATTGTGTAAATCATAATTTTTTTTATAAATAATATATTTTTTTGTTTTTTAAATGAAAATGTTTTTATTTAAGTTTATGAACCAATACATTAAGTTATTGGTTAACATTTTTTCATTAATTAATACCTTTGATTTTGAATCCTCATTTGTTTGCTATAGGTCTCTTCCGTGACTGTTCTTCGTTTCGAGGTTGGTTTTCGTTTGTTTTTATGGGCCCTGGGTCCATTAATCACCAGAAAATAACAAAAATTTATTTTTTGTACCGAAGACAAATATATATTTCAGGGCAGATAATTTTAAAGTTTGACAGACTATTATCGAGGCAAAATCATTTTATAAACATTTAATGTTGTTATATATTTAAAATTCAATCATGAGATTAATGGTTAAAATAAAATTCAATCATGAGACTAATGGTTTTCATTTGTTTTTATGGGCCTGGGTCCATTAATCACCAGAAAATAACAAAAATAATTTTTTTTTTACCGAAGACATATGTATTCAGAGAAGATAATTTTAAAGTTTGACAGACTATTATCTATTCTGGACGGAAAAATTATTTTATAAATATTTAATGTAGTTATATATTCAATATTCAACCATGAGACTAATGATTAAAATAAAATAATCTCATATTTAGTCTTATGAAAATTCATCTAGTCATCCATCCATTCAAGATATTAAGTCAATGGACCAGAAATTTAATCTATGGGTGACTTATTCACCTGATACATATTAAAAATATATATAATATATTTAACATAATAATCAATTCATATTTTTATATTTCAAAATTAAATTTAATGTCATGATAAAACTATAAAATATTATATAGTCGTTTATTACTATAAAATATTATTATTTTGTTGGATATTATTATTAAATTACTAATGAAACTCTTATTTTTTAAGATTAAATACAAAAGATTGAATGACTATAAATAAATATGTTGAAGATTTATAAAACACATAAATATTAAATTATATCATAGTCAATACAATAATAATTAGTTATTATATATTCTTACCAAGATAAAACATATTATAGAAACATATTATATATTATTTAATAATTAACTATTAATAATTTAACATAGTATAGAAATTAAAAAAAAAATTCAATCAAGTCTAACCAGGCCAACTTGATTCGGGTTATTGAATTTGACTAAACCCAATTAATTTGAATGTATTTTAGATCTTTCACCTTAATTGGACCTTCAAGGACATTGGATCTTGATCAAATCCGTTAAATTTATTGGGTCAATCCCATTTTTATAATTGTGCTCACACTTATCCAAACATTTAATAAAAAAAAACTATTTGATCAAATAAATAAAATATGAGATGTGGACAAAAAGATATCCTACCAATTTAACTTAAAGTTTAATAGAAATAGTTTTAACAAAATTTAAATATAACTAAGATATATATTTATATTAATTTAAATCACATTGATTTGTCGTTAAGAAATTAAAAAATAATAATTTTTTATTCATTAAAATTAAAGGTCATATCAGAAGTTTTCTTGTTCAACCAACTGACTAATACTCCCTTAACAAAAAAAATTAACTTTAAATCCATTAAGAAAAGTTACAATAATTTTATTTAATAGGAATAAGATTATCTCTCTAAAAAAAATACATATAGTTTAAATAAAAAACTATATGGAAAAGAAATATAGAAACTACAAGAAACGAGGCAGGAAAGGATGACACTCTAAGACAAAAATGGATGAGATTGATTTTGATTCTAAAAGACAAAATTATTATTATTATTATTATTTTTAGTATTTTATTAAAATTATTATTATTATTATGGACATGGTTTTGTCTATTTAAATATCTTTTTATTTTAATGCCGCATGCATTCTGAACAAGTGAAGTGTCCCTCAAAACCAGCATAGTTATTTTTGTTCTTTTGGGGACATTAGAGGATTAGCTTCGTAGTTTGGTCCAAGCGGTTGCTTTTGGTTTTTCTTGCACTTCACATGTTTTTTTTTGTAACGGTTTTGGGTGTGAGAGTGAAGAGCACACTTCAACTATTGAGAACCGTTGACCTCCATGGCTGTGACATCACCTCTTGTCGTAGCAGGTTCTCAACTTCGGTGTCACAATTTTAGAAGAACCAGACACTGGGCTCTTACACTGAGTTGGGAAAAACAGCAGCTGAAGAGAGCACAGAAGTGTGGTGGGGATGAGAATCCATGGAAGCCAGTGAAGATAGTGATGCGTGTGGTTGATCATCATCCAAGGGATGGTGATGTCTCCTATGGACTGCACAAGGATTTGGTCTCCCTTCCAAGTGGGTGTTAGCTTTTTTACATTTCACTTTCTTCAAAATGATTAATTTTAGTGTAGTGTTTAAGAAACCTTATTATAAGTTTGTGAGCTTTGAATATCCATATTGGATTTAATATATTCCATTGTTGCTTGCTTTTTGTGGGTTTGATTTCAAATGGTTAATTGGACTTGCACACTTTTTGTGACCACTTGTGAGACCATGGTTGGGTACATACTAGTTCTTGACTGTGGCTAATGCTATTTTGTTATGGGTCCTGGGCCAGGAATATAGTGTACACTTGATTTGATTTGGAGTTATATACTTTTATGCAAATGAACTTCTGATTTCAAATTAGGAACTTTCTTAACATTGTTTAGCTAAAGAATGGATAAAGCAAAAAAAAAAAAAATCCCTTTTGTTGCTTTTAGCATTCGTTGTTAAAGCCAAAAATAAACTGATGAAATGCATACAATGTGATATAATTACAGGGTGAAGAGACTAGCCACGGTCAGTATCAATGAGAGATTTGGAGTTTTGGATATTATTTTCCCCCCTAGAGAATTAGAAAATTATGAGGGAACTTTTATTTATTATACTTTTTGTAATTTTGTTCATTAGAGGAAGGAACTTGTTAATGGGAAACTGTTAATATCAAATACAGATTAAGAATCTGAATACTTGTTAAAAATAGTTTTTGACACAACCATTCTGATGTTTAGATTTTTGGTCTTCCATTAACCTACTCTTATATTTCTCATTATTTTCATGTTCTTGAATGCTGGGAAGTATTGTTCAATATTTAATATGCATCTTGGGAAAAAGTTATGAACTCGTTTGAAGAGCTATTACGTCATGTTCAGACCAGTTATAAACATTATCATTTGACTTTATGCATTTCCATTTTGCATTTTGTTATGAGTTTTACTGGAAGATGTTACATTTTGAAACTTCTGTGTTTGTCACTAATTGTAGAGCCATTATCCATATCTGATATTGTGGCTGCTTCTGATGATCATGCTAAAGTACGGATATCATATAAGGTATGATCATCTCATGATGAATGTGATGGTTGCCTCAGTGTGATCTGATATCAATGGTTCATTATTTGCTTGGATTACTGAATTAGGGGATACCGGGATCATACAGTGAGGATGCTGCACTCAAAGCTTACCCTAATTGTGAAACAGTTTCATGCAATGACTTTGAAGAAGCTTTTAAGGTTTGATTTGACATAATCTGTAATATACTTGAAGCTAATATTTGGATAAAACTGTAGTAGTCCATATATTAAAAAAATGTCCTACAGGCTGTTGAGATATGGTGGGCTGACAAAGTTATCCTTCCAATAGAAAATACATCTGGGGGAAGCATTCATCGGAACTATGATTTACTTCTTCGCCATAGGCTTCACATTGTTGGTGAGGTGCAATTGGCTACTAACCTCGCCCTTCTCGCTCTGCCTGGCGTCAGAACTGAGTACCTAAAACGGGTTCTAAGTCATTCGCAGGCAAGGCTTCATGTTGCTGGCACTTTTTTAGATGTGGTAGTGTAGACATGATATATATATATATATATATATATATTATTGAAAACCAATTGTTGTGTGACATCAAATCTTATGCAACATAAGAAAGAAATCGATTACTTTATTCTTGTTTTAAAATTTATATACCATTGGTCCATGCATGAATAGAACTGGGTTAAATCAATTAATTTTCAAAGTAATATTGAATTTTAAAGTTTCAAATTGGTTGAATTGTTCTCTTGAAAGCTGTGTAACAGTTGCTCTACGCGTTAGTTAAACGAGGGGCATATAACAAGGTATTTCTCATTGCTTGTTTTGTTTGACATTGAGTCATTGACTAGTTTGGAGCAAGTAGATTGTAGAGTGTAGATCATTTAGTTTTCAACCCGCATTTGGATTTTATTTGCTTAAGCCTGGGCACCTTCCCTATATATAACTGAATCTATGAGTGGTATTGTATATAATATACCGAATGTTGTAGAATACCTGAATGTGTCCTAGACTAGTCACATTAAAGCAGTGAAAAATTGAAAGGTTTTTGCTTGCAGGCATTTGAATTGAGTGATGATTTCCTGACTAAATTAGGTGTTGCCAGAGAGAACGTTGATGACACAGCTGGTGCTGCTCAGGTAATCTATCCATATATCCTATGTGACTTCTGACTTTCTCTAAAGTAAAGAATAATTCTGTTGTTTTTCTTAATGTGTCCATGATATTAGATTATAGCTTCAAATGGTCTGTATGATGCCGGTGCGATTGCTAGCATTCGAGCTGCAGAAATCTATGGGCTTAATGTACTCGCAGAACGAATCCAAGTAAAATTCCTTACCAATCATCATCTGCAAGAAATTGTCAATTAACTTGTTGCTCATCACCCTTGATTTGATTGTCAACAAATATGCATTTGAGAGCTTAGTTTGTGCATGTCATATTACTTTGAATGCAAAGAAACTAGACAATGGTACCAGAAATTTGCAAATAAGAATTTTAGCTTTTGTACAATCAGTGATAATTATAAAGTAGTGGTGATCTTGTTTAAGAGTATAAATATAGTAAACATGGGAAATTCTTGGTGCTCCCAGAGCTTGAAAATCTCTTGCTATGTACCATTGACTGTCCTACCATTTATAACTTAAAAATGTAGTTGAAGTAGGAGAAGTGATGGTCCATATAGCTGAGTGTATACATTCTACGAGACAAAGGTACGAATCTCACAAAATACTAGGGAAACTATTGTGAAATAAGAAAGCGTTGACCCTGAAATCAGAAGCGATCAATTGCATATACTCTTTCTTCTAGTGTAAATATAGTTGTTGACTAGAGGCAATATGTAATTCAACCTATGGCCTTTCTATGTTGCCTCCATCTGTACCTTTCCTATAGTCTACAGATAATTCAGACCCTTTAATTTTCTCTAATTTTTCAACATGTTGAAGAACAATTCCCAAAATGTTATGTTGTTAGGTGGAACCCCGAGAAATATTTTTGTCTCTAACAGTAATAGATGCAAGACAGAAATATTTCAAATTTCCATTATTGTGGTATTTAGCTTAGACCTCACTTGTTCTTTAGACGTTCAGAACCATTCTTTCTGAGGCTATCTAACTGTTTGAAGCTTTGAACCATTTCTTTGTACTCTTTCTCATTTGCTTCACTTCTGTCCAGGAATAATGTGGAGGGTAGAGTGCTTAAATCCACTTTTGAATATCTGCCAACTGATCCCCTTTCTAACCATTTATTTATAATCCATGGTTCCCACAAATATGCTCTTTAAACCCTTAAAATTTTTTTTACTGATAAGCTACATCCATATACTCTTATGGTGTATAAATTTTTTTTGAAGTTGAATTTTTTTTCTAAAACTGGGTTTAAATTAATAAGGTGAAAATATTTAGTAATAAGTAAGTGACATCAATATAATCTTAAGCCAACTGCAACACATTTGCTTGTTATTCCTTCCAAATTTCAATGCAAGGATATGTGATAAAAAATTAGTCAGTACAAAAAGTATATATGTGGGTAAAAAAAGTGTATTAGACATGTTCTTGTCTTTCATTGGTACACAAACTTCTGAAATAGAGACTAAAATTATATGCCTTTATATCACCGATTTACTGTGAATAAGAAATGTGTGTGTTGGTTTGAATGTCTTGTACAGGATGATTCTGAAATCATCAGTCGTTATCTCGTGCTTGCAAGGGATCCAATAATTCCAAAGGCTGATAAGCCCTTTAAGGTAAAAGCTCCTTTTGATCTATGACCATTGTCTCATAATCATGCTACAAGATTCTCTAGAACCAATCATTCGTTATTTTCAGACAAGTATTGTGTTTACGCTGGATGAAGGACCTGGAGTACTGTTTAAGGCTTTGGCAGTATTTGCATTGAGGGACATAAATTTAAACAAGGTTATCTCTAGAAAGATGTTTTCTTCTTGTTAATCTAGCTTTATATATGATGATTACATGAAAAGTAACAATATGTATTTGGAAATCAGATTGAAAGCCGACCACAAAGAAATCGGCCATTAAGAGTTGTTGATGACTCTAACACTGGAACTGCCAAGTGAGTTAGCTTTTTGCCTTTTCATAACGGAGCACCACAATTGGCCATTGTCTTTCATATCGTATTGCTGCATGCCATGTCTGGTTGAAGATAGTTTGTCTTTAATTGCTTCAGTGTTCAAACATGTCTGATTTTTCACTCTTCTCCTAAATTGTTTTCTATTGTGTACGTTCTATTACTTTTTCTCTTCTATTCCTATGCTAAATAATTTAGGGTAAAGTGACTCTTAGGTATCTGAAACACTGTATTTTTCTTACATGCTGTTGCAAACATTAAAATAACCTGTTGTATTTTTTTATTTAGGTATTTCGATTACCTTTTCTATATTGATTTTGATGCGTCTATGACTGAGCCCCGAGCACAAACTGCTTTAGGACATCTGCAGGTATGTTCTTTGACTTCTTATTTTATGATTTGAACTACAGTATGTCTTTTGATTCTTCTCTTAGCTTTTATCTCCTCTTAGGAGATCATTTTTTTCAATTTTTTAAGGAGTCCAGCAAGCCTGTGTAAAGTAGTCCTCTCATATTTTTAGATTCTAGCATGCTAACACGATAAAAATTTGCCAACAATTAATATCAATGGGCAAACCTTGGTTAGAACTTCTACAATCTACTGTGCTTATAGAGTTTTCTTTCTAGAGCTTTAAGTCCTTGACTTGGATGCCTGAGTAATCACAGCTCAATTTGACCCCTCTGCATCACCTTAACCACGTCATTGTTGGTGTAGCATGATAAAATGGGACAAATTTGCATACAAAAATAGCAATGACTATTGCCAGAAGCACTTCCTGCAAGCCATGAATGTGGCCTTCTTTAGTTTTCTCACTTGCAAAATGTTTCATCTGAATGCTGTCCATATTTAAGTCAACTTGAAGATCCACAAAGCACCAAGTCAAGATATTATGTTGAACTAATAAAATACTGTATCTTTATTAAGCTTGTTTATTTAATATTAAATGGCCAATGCTGCTAACCCTTTAATTTTGGGTAAATTGGCCTGTGGTTTATGTTTTGCTATGCCCCAGAGTGGGTCTTGAAGAGTGCCAAAAGTTTCTGAGGTTTGTCTCCAATGGTGCTGTTATATCTATTAGGGTCCAATCACTATTTTAACTCAATATTTTTCATTACTACAGCAAATACTAATCTAAAATGCATATAACTCTAAGAAACTTTCTTCCTCAAGTTTTCTGTGCGGTGCAGTAACTTTTTTCCTTTTTGGGCAGCTGTAATAATTAATTAACCCTTCAACTTTCATGTCATGAGTATCTAACACATCAAAAACCACTTTATGTCCCTACAGGAATTCGCCACATTTCTTCGGGTGCTGGGCTGCTATCCCATAGATACAACCATATAGTCTATAGATAGCTATCTGCTTTTTATTGGTCAATTTTCAATGAATGTCATTATATTCAAGCCTGAAACTTTGAAGAGAATTTGCAGCTACCTTCATGTCCAAATAAAACAAGAGCTGTCAGATGGTCAAAAATGTATTTACATTACATAATAGTTAGCCTTTATTCATTTTGTTAGTCAGTTTTATAGATTGGCACGTGTGATTATACTAACTCTCTTATACACATATATAAGAGAAGCAGAGACAAGTATTGTAATTTTTCATTCAATCAATATTCAGAACTTTCTCCTTTCTTCATTTCTTGAATCGTTTGAATTTATGTTAACAATAGCTGATCCTGACCTTTAGACAGTGCCATTAGTTCATCTAAACTTCAATTTATCAAACGAAGTTTGATGGTTATTGAAGATGATATTCATGAAAGATAACAAGGTATGAGGTTTTAGCCAAATATGTAGTTTTAAGCTTTCTTTCTATTACATTGTCAAACCTAAAAAAAAAGGACAAGAATCCGCTAATGTATTTTGTCACTGAGATGTCATCATAATCATTAAGAACATGTTTGGTTCGCATCTCATGTCTTGATTTTTATCATCTTCCACCCACCAAGTTAGTGTGTTTTGGTTATATTCTGTTCATATATTGAAAATATTCTTATTCTAAGTGCCTTTAGCCAAATGTGTAGTTTTCATTCCATTACAAGTCAAACCAAACAGAAGAAGCAAGAAAGAGCTGCTGATGCATTGTTGCACTGTGAAGTCACCATAACGAATGAGAACATAATTGGTTCGCATATCATCTCATGTAATGTCATGTCTTTAAATTCTTATTGTGACATGTTCCTAGGCACAAAGTTGGCACGTGTTCTTGCTACATTCGATTCACATAACGAAATTAAAACTATTCTAATCCCGAATTTTGCAAAGATTAAACGGAGGGCTTGTGACTTGTGACGTAAAAGTATAACAAGTACAAAAGTATTACTATTGATTTCATTGTGTATTGTGTTCATGTGCACCAAATGAATAAAATATTAAAAAGTCGTGACATGTCATCATTGCAGAGACTTGAGCAAGTAGACAAATTAAATATGTGTATGTCTGGTTTACCATTACAAACAGACGTTGGTAGCAAACTTATTTTTGTAAAAATATCTACATCCTTTCTTTTGCATTCAAAGTAAGTTGGGAACCACATCTTTTACCCAAAAAAATTCACATCCAAAGGCTCTTTGTTGCAGAAGCTAGAACTAACTGCTTCAGTTTTGACGCGAAAATATGTCCCGGATGGCAAATCAAACACGCTATCTTTTTCCATTGATCCGTTGGATTTTATCTTGAATTGAATGGTAAATCAAACATGCTCTATGTCTTCCATAAATCTTTCCTTTCGATTCATGGAAACTTAATCATCTGATTGGTACGGTGGAGAGAGTGAAAAAGTAGATAACAAATAGAAGTTTAGATTGAAGGGAAAATGCAAGCAAATAAAAAAACTTAAACTGAATTTTTGTTTTTCAGAATGTGATCCCTACTGTGATATTGTAGCTTTTTTATCTTAATATTTTTCAATGAAAAGTTTAACTTTTTTCCATAATTTGTTCTGACATCAATCCACCTCATTATTCCCATAACAAAATCTGACATAAAGAAACAACTTGCTCAATTTGTTGTTATGGGGTCGTCGTGGAGATCTACGTGTTAAATTTGATTTGGACAAGTTGGATCCTACTGTAGCAGATGGGGAACAAATATCACTAGTTCGAATAGTAAACATGCTCGTGACAGTTAGTTTTATATTTTATTTTTAATCTTGGATATTCCACAATCTAGAGTTAGAAATTAATTCCAACAAAGATTCTATTATACTCAGAAGTTTGAATACTGAACTCTTAACCACGTAACTAAATGATGCTGTTATTTGTTAATCGTGTCATACTATATTGATTGCGAATAGCTACAGATAAAAAATCTTGCAAATAAAATAATTTATGCATGAGTTACTCTTAATATTATTGCAAAAAATATTGTACAAAAATGGGTTTATAAATAACAGCTATGATTAAATTTTATAGATTCCAAACATAGGGTAACATTGTTGATCTATTTGGGATGGACTAAGCTGATGTATTTGAGGTGGACCAAGCTAACATGTTTAAGGTGAAATGTTAATATGAACCTAGCTTTGGATAATGTTGACCGAAGTGCTTTCAACGTGTGTCAAGGTATGAGGTCTCCTAGCTAGTAATAGCGAACTCTTCAAAAGGCTAAAACTCTGAAAAATGGGGAAGTATTTATAATAGATATTTCAACACTTAAGTCCATAGATACTCCACTAGAATGGTGAAATATAATAATTAGATGTCTAACTACTCTAGTGATGTTTGGTGTATACATAAGGGTATTAGATGAGCTGGAATATCCGGCATGAGGCTTAGGGCCTCTTAAGATATATTAAAGCTTTCAATGCTCAAACATTGGGTCAATTAGTGTTTAATTAGGGATGAGAATAGGTAGTGTTTGATTGTAACTTTAATTTATATCTCTGTATTTATATATTTATATTCACACCTTTTTTGGTATATACACTTTACTTATATATAAATTCAATAAATCAATAAAAAATTAATTAAAAAATTACTATAAATAAATTAAAAATTCACTCTTAAAAATTACCACCACCTTATTCTGCAATCAACACATTTCAACTTAATAAAAATTTAATTAGCCTTTTAAAAAGTGTATAAGTTGGTATGTACTAAATTATTTGGAAGAAATTTGTGTTTATCATAGTACATTATACAAAATAAGGCTCAAATGTATATGACCGGGTAACAAAACATATTCCAATATTGCTAGCTACTAAGGGATAAGTGTCATTATCTAATGACAACAAACTATTGATCATAACAAACTAAATTCTTAAAAAAAACTAAATTCAAAATTCAAAACAACTGTTTATCACTAAATTCAAATATTCAAATAAGCAATTGAATATTTAAATAAACTTCATGGTCTTATAGTTAGTTGTATTAGTGTTAATTTCGATAAGTTGTGGTCGAGTTCGAGCAAGTTGTCTATCTGTCAAATGTTCCGACTAAGTTCTAGTGTCGGGAGAAGTACTTACAAAAAAGACTATGACGATCAAATCAGTTGGGTCCAAGGTATTTATATATTTGTGTATGAAATGATTAAAAAGTACCTTATTGTGTTTTCTTTAGAGGGTGCAAATGACCTAGGATCGCCTCTCCTTGTTACTACAATCTTATGGTCGAAGGAAAAATTTCCTCGATCCACACTGGACGTCAAATGTTCTGATCAAGTTCTGGTGAGATATGGTCGAGTTCCGGTTGAGTTGTGGTGAGGTGCGGCTAAGTTCTAACGAGTTGTTTACCTGTCAAATGTTTCGACTGAATCTCAGTGACAGGGGAAGTACCTACAAAAAAGACTTTGACGATCAAGTCAATTGAATATGAGGTGTTTATATATCTTTGTATGAAATAATTAAAAAGTATCTTGTTGTGTTTTCTTTGAATCTATATATACACATTAGACTTTTGATAATTTTTTTAACTTAATCTTTTAAAAAAAGTATATTTTTAAGAAGTCAATAAGATTTTCTTTTTTTAAAAAATTATTTATTAAATAAAAATAGTTTAGATAAATACATCAATAAATTATAAAACTATTTATTTTATTTAAAAATATACTTATTTTAAAAAATAAACTTAAAAAACTAGTTCTTCAAGAAATAAAATGAATACACGCTAATGTTTATTTATTTACGGTAAAATTACATTTTTGGTTCCCCAATTTGTCTCCAATTTTGATTTTGGTCCCCTCTTAAAATTATTAACGAATTTTATTCTCCTATTTTATCTAATCACTCAATCTTGGTCCCCCAATTCAAAATTGGACGTTGACGGTGACAAAAGGAATGTTGATGGTCATGTGTCACGTTCTTATTAGATGATGATTGACACGTGTCATGTTCTGATTGACCAATGACAACAATAATACATTTCATCTTCCATGGATTCAACATTCAATAAGAACATGACACGTGGCAGTCAACATTCCTTTAAAACCGTCAACGTCCAATTATGGATTGAGAGACCAAGATTGTGTGAGTGATCGGATAAAATAGGATGACAAAATTCATCAATAATTTTAAAGGGAAACTAAAATCGAAATTAAAAACAAATTGGAAGACCAAAAATATAATTTTGCCTTTATTTATTCATCTTACAGTATGCACGAGGGAATCAATCGTAATAACTTTTTTTTTTATCGAAATCCGTACATGACTTTGACACTCTGATCACACATAACTTAATACTATTGGTACTGACGGAATAAAATTAAGAAAAATATTAATAAGTATTTTTTACAATATTTTTAAAAAAAATAATTTTTTCTATTAAAATACATAAAATTTTATTATTTATGACTTATTTTTATATTCTTTTATAATTTTTATAATGATACTTATTCATTTTAATTTTTTAGTCAATGGTCTAAAAGTAATAGTTAACGACATCTTAAAACTAATAATAGCCGGTTAATATACCGAGAAAAGCTAATGACGTATTCTTTTTTAGTAGAAATGTAGAATAATGGATTTACAATTAACTTTCATTTCACCCTTAAAATATTCTCAAAACGTTTTGTAAATATTCCTATATCTTTATGGAGCCCCCCAAAAATGCATATGCTAGTATACTTTAATACTTGAACCCTTGGGGTCACCCAAAGAATAAGAAAACAGAAAAGGCGCGACCATTGAAATATCGACTAATGTAACAATTGTATATTATAATATTCTTTAACACAAGGAAAAAAAATATAAAAATAAACTTTACTGAAGAGTAAATATTAGTAAAAGTAATTGGCACAACTAGATCCACACTTGAGTTTCGAATCAAAGTAAAGGTTTCATTTCCTTGCAAATAAAATTGTAATTAAAAGTATCACTTTATATTTAAAATGAACCGAATAAAATAAATTAATAAGATGTCAAATAAAAGTCTTCATATACTTTTAGGGTTTTACTAATTAGTGTATTTAGAATATTAATTAAAGAATAATACCAATTTTGCACATTCAATTATTATTTTTTTTTTAAATTTAACCAATATACTAAGAATACCTATTAATATTTTTCATATTTTATATGCCCGTACCTCCTAGTTAAAAAAAGATAAAATTGTAAATTTAATTCCCTTATTTGTTTTAAATTTGTAATTTTGATCCCCTTATAATTTAATTCACGAATTTAGTCTTCAATTTTTTACATTCCCGTTATTTAAGTCTTCAACCCTAAATTGGACGTTAATTGTTATTTGTCAATGTTGATCGTTACGTGTCACAATTTTATTAGACGTTGACTGTCACGTGTCGTGCGTTTATTAGACGTTAATTTTGTGCATCTAATTAATGTCTACATCCAATAAAATCATGACACATGACGGTCAAGATACAATAAAAGTATGACACGTGACGGTCAAGGTAAACAATTTTAATTTTGGGGTTGGAGACAGAAATAAGGAAATTGAATAAATAAGAAAACTAAATTTGTTAATTAAATTATTGGAAGACCAAAATTGAATTCTGAAATAAATAAGGGATCAAATTTATAATTTTGAAAAGAAAAAAAAGATGCATTGTGAACGATGGCGATGCTCTCTACTTTTATGCTTTGTTCTTTTCCTAAAAACAGTAGACAGATGCGGCGTGCCTATACCAAACTTTTTTACTGCTGTAATGTTCCCCAGTATTCGTCCAGGTTCAGTGAGAGTAATACACTAGCACCTTTCCCTCTTCTTTTTTTCTTTTTTTCATTTTCCGACATTATGATTATTTAAGACCTAAGTCTCTTTTATAAGTGAGGGAAACAATGATCGATCTCTATGGGACAAGTACCAACAACCACTTTATTTCCGTGATCATAATTAAACTTGACTGTGGCTTTTCCTTCCATCCACTTCCCTCATTGGTACGCTTCTCTCTTCTTCTTCATTATTCTATCATCTATGATTCATGTGTGCAGATATGCTTCATCTTTAAACTTAAAGGAACTTTCCTTTTTTGGTTCTTATTATCTAACAAGTGCAAGATACTAATTAATTAAGTTTGTGTTTAACTGAAATGCTATGTTTTAAGCTGTTTCTTTTTCATAGCTGGAGAAAAAATGACAGATCTTTTCATCACAACACTTTAGACGTATTAGAACTACAAAGTTGCAAACTTTTATCTATTGGTGTTGATGGGTGTAATTTAGATATTGTTCTTAGGAAGTGTTTTGATGGAAGAAATTAAATCTTGTTTGATCTGTTGGTACGGCTTTGTTGGATAGGTTCTCTTGGTCCATTATAGTTTGCAGTGTTCCTCCAAGGTTTTGATCTCAATCCATTACAAACTAGACAACCTAATATCCGTTGCTTTCAGGTACTTTTTATATGCTACTTTTTTCTATGATTCTATGAATATTCTTTTCCATATGCTAAATCCATGCAATTGGATTGTGTGTTGTACATTAAATGGACCTCTCAAGGAAGGTCTTTTCTATTCCTTCGTCTGTGTGTATGCCAATGAAAAACGTTTTTAATTTATTATTTTTTCAAAATCATACAGCAGGAATTCCTTTTAAAGAATACTATTACCTTTTATTACTTTATTTGTTATGATCTGCGGCGAATTACACTAGATGTATAATCTATGTCGGAAATAATGAAATAAAGCAGTAAATAAACCAAGACATTCTCCCATAATTTAAATGGTAGTTTTCAATTAAAAGATCCATCAACAATCAAACGCATAAGGATGCGTTTATTATCATTGGTGGGTTGTAGATTTTGCGTACGGAAACGCTATTGACTAATGTTTTTCAGGTTTAAAGTCTCCAAGACTGATTTATTATCATAAAATTAGCCAATGTAAACTGAGCAGAACTTGTGTAGTTGAATATAACATGTTGAAATATAGAAGATCTTAACTTCGATAGATGGAAACTGAAAACCCCCATTTCCAATTACTTTGTGCCAAGTGTATATATATGTTATACGTGAATCTTCAAAATTTCTAATGCTGGCAGTGGCCGCTTTATTGGCGGCGACACGTTACCTCCAATTGATAATTTTTCTTTTTATATAATTAATCTAGTAACAAATTAAAACATGTACCTAACCGGTGGCAATAATATAATAGTTTATAATTTGGACTGTTTTCAACCATGAAAGGGATGTTTGTTTCTTAAAGAAGAAAATGGTTGCGCTGGCATAATTTATTAGTGCTTCAGAAAAAAAAATTTAAAAATGGGGAAATCAGCGTTAATGGCGTTTTTTTTTATAATTTACATGTGGGTTTGTCATTTGTACAGTGGAATGAAGATGTAACTCATCAGGGAACGGAAATGCCTTCATGATGGGCTTTGGGCCCAAACACAGGTACTGAGCCACTAGTACGTAGTCTAGGGTACTGCTACACGCACCAGCGAAATTACTGGTACACCCAGCAATTTTGCATTTTTCTCATTTTACCCTTTCATAAAAGGATACGGATCAGTTGATCCGTATGAGTTGATCTGTGGGCCTCATACGGATCAGAGACTTACGGATCAGTTGATTCGTATAAGCCCAATTTGAAAGTTTTTTTTAAAATTTTTTTTTCAAAAGATCACAACGCTCTAACCAACCAAGCTAATAAGCCAATTATATTATAAAATAAATAATGTTGCTATACATAACACTAAAATTTCTAATGTATATTTAATGCCATGTAAATTTAAACAATAAATTTTGTGACAATTAATTTTGATATAATTCATACGAATTATTTAATCTGTATATTTTTTTATAAATAAAAAATATTTACTATTAAAAAATTTAATATATTAATAAATTTAATATTTTTTATTTAATATATTAAATTTTTTAATAGTAAATATTTTTTATTTATAAAATAATATACAAATTAAATAATTCGTATGAGTTATATCAAAATTTATTATTTAAATTTACATGCGCATTAAATATACATTAGAAATTTTAGCGTTATGTATAACAACATTATTTATTTATAATGTAATTGACTTATTAGCTTGGTTGATTAGAGCTTTGTACTAATAACCTGAAAGTCACATATTTAGTTCTTACTTGGACCATTAATTTTAAATTAATTCGTCACAAATATTTTTGAAAAAAAAAATTTTAAAAGACTTTCAGATTGGACTTATATGATCCGTAAGCCTATCCTTTTACCAAAGGATAAAATGGAAAAAATGTAAAATTGCTGGATGTACTAGCAGTGCCCCGCAGTCTAATACAAAAGCCCTTTATCGTTCATGATATTGAGATTCGGCCATTTAGGCAGTGCTAAAATTAAAATAACTCATTTCATTAGCACGCTCTAAGGTTCTTATGTTACAACTTACAAATTACTTGTGACAAGATGGATAGGTGGATGGAGGTGTTGGTAGTATGGTAAAATGGGACAAATTTGCATATAAAATTTGCAAGGACATGAACCTTAGAGCCATGAATGTGTTCTTCTGTAGTTTGTTCACGGGCAAAAAATGTTACAATTGAATGCTGCTGTCCTAATACTTGACATTTCAGCCGACTTAATAAAGATCAACAAAGCACCAAGTATCTCAATGATGAGATTGAGGACCCTGCCCCTCACAAAGAACATACTAAGCAACAGTTGAAGATGCATGTTGCTCATGCTCAAAACTATGAAGTTGCATGTAATGCAATTATCAACCACTGCTTCACTTCTTATGCATTTTGGCATTGCTTCTTTCAGGTAAATAACTTGTTGGTGTGATGTGCATGGCTTAAATATGTTTCTTGTCTTATAATATATCAGTTTTATGGTTTTAGTTTTTATAAAAAAAAATTGTCCACTTTTGTTTCTGAAACTTTGTTTTATGGTTTTAGTCTATGGCAGTTGTTTGCTGATGACGTGGCAATTGTGTATTGAAGAACAAATATCATGTTTCTTAAATAATAGGGACTAAAATAAATATCTTATAAAGGCCTATATTAAATTTTTACAATTTTATAAGAACTAATAATACCAAGAACTAAACCTTAAAATAGAATTTTATAGAGATCAAAACCACAAAAAAAAAGTTATAAGGACTAAAATCATAAAATGCTTACATTACATGAACACAAACATATTTAAGCCAACTATGTATATGAGCTGTTAATTTTCTGGTGATTCATCTTTTGTTGACAACCTAACTTTATTTTACAATTTTGCTATATACACAGGCTGCGGCAGTATCTTATGCTAAACAAGTTGTAAAGCTGATGGATAGTTTGCTCATGGCAGGGAAGGCCACAGTTGAAATGAATAAGGAGCTGAACACTCAGAAAATGAGAGCACCCTTGTTGCACAAAACTGTTATTATTTTCACAGATATGTTACTTTGCCAGCACACAGACCTCATTGATGGCTTTTATATATTAAAGCTCCTAAAAGATGATGGTCATAATCAAATTAATTAATGCACCCTCTTTGTCAGGGACAAGGATCTTAAACCATCAAGTACTTGCTGCTGCTTCCTACACAAAAATTTGCTTCAACGAGGTCCTGAGTTCTTGTACACTACTGAAGAGAGTTCCCCTTTGATACTTCAAAATTTTACCCGGTTTTAATCATATGCTGTTATAGCCTAAGTATGAGATCCTGAGTTCTTGTACTTCCGAAGAGAGTTCCCCTTGGATACTTCAAAATTTTACACTATTTTAATCATTTCCTGTTATATCGTATGAGATCCTGAGTTATTCTACTGCTGAAGAGAGTTTCCCTTGGCAACTTCAAAATTTGACTCTATTTTAATCATGGGTTTAATGTTTATGCATTGACAATGTAAAATAGGTTTACACTATCTTCAATCACAAATCACTGTTTAAATTACTCTAAAATAAATCTTTTAAAAATCAATAAATTTATCATACATGATGGATTGTGATTGGATTGGATAAATGTGTAAAACTTTTTACATATCAATACATAGTCTTTTCTCTTTTTAATCATTTCCTGTTATAGGGCATGAGATCTGAGTTCTTGTACTGCTAAAGAAAGTTCCCCTTGGCAACTTCAAAATTTGACACTATTTTAATCATATAATTTGCTGATTACAGCTTAAGTCTCTTTTTTTCATTCCATCAATGTAATAGTACCGATGAGTTATAGCTTTGCAGAAAAATGTAATAAATTGAAGTTTATGTGCTTGTAGTATGAGTAGATTATTAAGATGTGAGAAAGTTTGATGAACGTACGTTGAAATTCTTGCTTGTGTTTTAATTATATAATATTATGAGTCATGTGATTTCTGTATTAATTGTTCACTTCAAACATGATTCAATGTTATTTTATTGCTTTCTCTTTTTCTTTTACACGCACGCATCAATAGATCTGTGGGAACTATCGATTTAAATTTTGAAAATAAAATAAAGAAGTATAATTATATTATGCTCATACTTTCAATGCACGAGCAATTGCTAGGTTATTGATTACTTTTTGACTTATGGACGAGCTTACGATCAAGGGTGAGAAGCCACTAATATGCACTTTATCTGCTTTTAGAAAAGGTCTCGTTTTATGATTTTATAAAGGAGGTCTCATGAAGAGTTGATGCATTTTAAGTAGGAATACACAAGTGTGAGAAGTTATTTGAGTTGCGGAGAATCTCTTGTAAAGTGAGAAGTAATTATTTATCATTCCTTACAACTCTTTAAGTTGGGAGATATTAATTGGATTTGTATTTGGGGAAGATTATCTAGTATTCACGTACAAAACATGTAATATTTGTTGAGATAATGAATAGCCCATTGGACTATTTTCATGGACATAAGCCAGATATTACAATGCATTTTTGAAGGGAAGAAATTATGAACGCATATAAAAAAATAGATTATCACTTTCGTTATGTTTAGTTTTTAACTTTTTTTATTAGCTTAAAAGTTAAATTAACGGTTGGTAAATAAATTTTTTTAATAGCTTCTTAATAATTTTTAATATTTTTTAAAACATTAACTTTTATTTTTTCATTTTTTTATATTTTCTTTCATTTGTATTTTCAATATATTTATCTAATTTTTTAGCTATAATTTTTAAATAAATTATAATTTTATTATTTTTCTATTATTTTATATTTTTTAACTACTTTAATAACTAGATTTATTCAATACTTATAATTTAATAAGTTAGCTTTTTAATTTCTAGTTAATTTTGTCAAACATAATATTTATATAACATATTATTTTCAAGGTCTTGTTAATCGATATCCTTAGTGCATTAGTTAAGAAATTAAAAAAAAAATATTTAGTATGTAAATCATAGAATAACAAAAAAATTATGAACAATATAAGTTTCAATTTGAATAAAATCATTTTTACTTTAAATTTTTTGAAGGACATGAATTAAGGTGGGAGGAAGTAAGTCTTAGAAACCCATAAAGGTGTCAATAACTTGGCAGTGCAGATAGACACACTCACACTCTTTTTGATGCTACTGAAATGGATACAGCTCATGCATTTGCATTAGATAACACTATTTCACAAACATCCATGAAAAGAGGTAGTAACTGATCTTTTCTTTCTGTTGAAGAAATCCTCTCTCTCCCCGCACCGACACAACATTACCTCATCTTATCCGGGTAGCGAAACCTCCAAATCCAAACCAAGTGTAAAGGAAAGTGTAGCCGTGTCAGCAAGTTACCACTTTGCACAAAGAAAAAAATAAAAGCTAGTAGTTATTATTATTATTATTCAAACAAAAAGGAGAAGTTGCCAACTTCTTTAGTTTCGATTCAAACACTTAGAAAAAAGGTGAAACTGAAACGGAGGATCATTTTCCCATACTTCTAGCTACATCTTAGATTAGAGTTAAGAGAGAGATTGGGAGAATGAGTTACTCCAGGATATTGAACTCTCTATTGTTAGTAGTGTTATTGGTTACATGTGCAAGTGGGGAGGACCCTTATAGATTCTACACTTGGAATGTCACCTATGGAGACATCTATCCTCTTGGGATGAAACAACAGGTACTTTGTTTTCTTTTTCTTTTATGTATAATGTATTGTTCTAATAAACCCTTGTTCTTCTTCTTCACTTTTTGTTTTGCAAATGAATGTAATGAATATTTGGTCAATGAAATGGCAGGGAATATTGATAAACGGGCAGTTTCCAGGGCCACAGATCGAATCTGTGACCAATGATAACTTGATCCTTCATGTTTTCAATAGTTTGGATGAACCTTTTCTTATCTCCTGGTTAGTTTCTTTTTGTGGTGACTTTCTTGCTGAGTTCAATATTATTTGAGTCCTGAATTTAATGTTAAACTAATGTTAACATGGTGTCATTGTTTTGTGTATAGGAATGGGGTGCAGCAGAGGAGGAATTCATGGCAGGATGGAGTGTATGGTACTAACTGTCCTATTCCACCAGGGAAGAACTTCACTTATGTTCTTCAAGTGAAGGATCAGATTGGTAGCTACTTCTACTTTCCTTCCCTTGCATTCCATAAGGCAGCAGGGGGTTATGGTGGATTCAAAATTGCTAGCCGCTCAGTGATTCCTGTGCCTTTTCCTCCTCCAGCAGGAGATTTCACCATATTGGCTGGAGACTGGTACAAGAGAAATCACACTGTAAGTACCTTGATTTGCATAGTTTCTGTTGGTCTTTTGTTGCATGTGTTGTAACAAGGTTACATTGGTTTTAGCAAAAAAAAAAAAATGGGTTCACATCTCTTGGATGTATGCAACTATTAGAGAAATAGGATGAAAAGAGAGACAAGTGATTGATATAATAGGTGATGTGATCATATGACAAAAAGAGAAAGAAAAACGAGAGGTGTATAATGGATGGGGTTACTCTTTCTGTATTTTATGGGGTTTGGTGTGGAAAGTTGGTCTCTTTGGATACAAGTCACAAGTGTTTTAGAGCATTTCTCTACTGAAAATATACAGTTTTTTCCAGGAAAAAAGTTTTGAAAAACTCTCAAAAACACTTCTACCTTGGTATCCAAACAGGGTCTAAATTTTAGTGGAAAACATTGTAAGAAAAAAGACATATTCCTATATTTGGTGTAACAATCAAAAAGAAATCTTTTTTCTTGGCCAATTGTTACAATTACAACCTGAAAAAGAAGGAAGTCATCTTCCAAGCCTCAGGAACCTAAACTATGAGTATATTTGTATTTTTTCTTGCAGGATCTGAGGGCCATTCTAGATGGGGGAAGTGATCTTCCTTTCCCTGATGGCCTTATCATCAATGGTCGTGGTTCCAATGCTTACGCATTCACAGTGGATCAAGGTATAGTACAACTACAAGCATTGTGTTTACTTGAAAGCTGAAGCTATAATGGGGAATGCCAATTACAATGTACTACTTGCTTGTTGTGCAGGCAAGACTTACAGATTCAGGATATCAAACGTTGGGCTCACAACTTCCATCAATTTCAGAATCCAAGGGCATAAGATGCTGCTAGTTGAGGTGGAAGGAATCCATACTCTCCAAAACACTTATGATTCCCTTGACATTCATTTGGGGCAGAGTTACTCGGTGTTAGTAACTGCTGATCAACCACCTCAAGACTATTATATTGTGGTCTCAACACGTTTCACCTCCCAAGTGTTGACTGCTACCTCCATTCTTCATTACAGTAACTCACCTACAAGTGTTTCTAGTCCTCCCCCAGGAGGTCCAACTACTCAAATTGATTGGTCTCTTGACCAAGCTCGCTCTCTCAGGTACCACTTTGATTCATAGTCAAAAGTTAACTGATACATGCGGTGTCAGATGACATAAACTCTTTCATACACATATGAACTCTCTCTAGCTTCACAAATCACAACCAAATTATATTGATATTGTATTTGAAATATAATCGTCTAATTCCATGGCCAAGAACTATATTAAGATGACAACAAGATTAAGCAAAATTGTAAAGTGTAAAAAAATTTATGTGGTATTTTAAATATAACTTGTAAAGTGGTTATTAACTTATTATAGAAGTTAACTATTTAACCATACTTAACAATCTATAATTAGATGACAGTATAAAAAACATTTATATTAATGGTGTATTTAAATCAAGTTCTTATTATTATTTAAAAAAAAAAAAAAAACTCCAATATATCATACTTACTACAAAATGTAACAAATTAAACCAGGAGGAATCTGACAGCAAGTGGACCAAGGCCTAATCCACAAGGATCCTACCATTATGGTTTGATAAACACAACTCGTACAGTTAGACTTCAAAATTCTGCAGGAATTATCAATGGCAAGCAGAGATATGCTGTCAATAGTGTTTCCTTCATCCCTGCTGATACACCGCTTAAACTGGCTGATTACTTCAAGATCCCAGGAGTGTTCAACCTTGGAAGCATCCCAGAGAACCCTACTGGCAGTGACTGTTACCTCCAGACTTCTGTCATGGCTGCCGATTTCCGAGGTTACGCGGAGATCGTGTTTGAGAATCCTGAAGACACTGTCCAGTCATGGCACGTTGATGGCCACCACTTCTATGTTGTTGGGTAAGTTCCTCCAAATGCAACTCCATAGTAAAACATAGAGTTCATTAATTTTCTCTTCACAATAAAATGTTTCAGCTGCATGTGTGGACGTGTGGTGCTAATGAAGAGTTCTGTCACTTTTTTCCTCCTTCATAGTAATGTCACATTTTTATGATGTCTATATTTTCAGAATGGATGGAGGCCAATGGTCAACTTCAAGCAGGTCAAATTACAATTTGAGAGACACAATCTCTCGTTGCACAGTTCAGGTATATGCATGCAGATAAATTATTTTGTTGTGGTTTAATTTGATTCCTATAATTGTACCAACTTTTCGTTCTATGCCTTTATTTTGTGGTAGTTTTACACTACCTGCCACAAAATTAATTATATAGAGACTAAAACAAAAAATTGTTCATATAGACTTAAAACGAAGAATTTTAAGTATAGACTATTGATATTAAAATGATTAACTAAACTTTTGACGTAGGATAATATTTAACATTTAAGTTTGTCATGTGGTGAAAAGAATAATGATATACAAATTATTTTTTATTTTAAACATATTATTAATATTTCTTTTCTTTTCTATTTATTTTTTCTTATTATATCAGAAATCTTATTATATTTATATTTTTTTTCTTCTCTTCCTAAGTGTTGGATAGCACATTGGATATTTATCAAACATTTCTCGTGGTAAAGTTGTGAGTGAAAAAATATGCATTTGTCTTGTGTTTTGATGTTATACTATACTTTCACAGGTATATCCCAAGTCATGGACTGCAGTATACATGCCTTTGGACAATGTGGGAATGTGGAATGTGAGATCAGAGAACTGGGCTCGTCAGTATTTAGGGCAACAATTTTATCTTGGTGTTTATTCCCCTGCCAATTCTTGGAGGGATGAGTACCCAATACCAAGTAATGCTTTGTTGTGTGGCAGGGCTATAGGCCATTGACTTCGGTCTTTATAAAGCCACAAAGGTTGAGATCTTTGTTCAACAAGAGTCATTCATTTCTACTCAAAAGGGTTATAACTAGAACCAACTTCGTTTGCACCTGTCTATTATTAGCAATTTTATAATCAAATAATATGACTACTGTGGGCAATAAAAACATTCACCTTCTCGAGTGTTAGAATATAACTATAAGTAACTGTTTTCTTGTTTTACGTACCATTCAAAGCAACGACTTTGAATTTGTTGTCAGGCAAGCAATATGGGACAATGACGTTAAAAATATCGTTGTAATTGGGTTTCCTTCACTATTGGAGTATTACTTGTTTTTATCATGTCTAAAATTTTTGCTGTAATATTAATGACTTTTTTCTACTGAAAAATAAGGATGTGTCCATTATGATTTATGCAGCTATTTTAAAAAAAAAATCTGATAAAATATGTAATAAAATAAATTAAAATATTAAACCATGTTTGAGGGGGGAAATGTTTTACGTTTATGAAAAAACTTATTCGTATTTAACTAAAATTGAATCTAAAAGTAAGAAAAGAGAAAATATTCAAAATTATAAAGAATATATATTATTGATTTTAAAAGAATATGATTCAATAATCAAAATTATGTTTTAGTAATTAAACTAATTATTAAAATATATAATTATCAATATATATATATATATATATATATATAGATAGATAGATAGATAGGATATTTTAATTAAATTATTATTATTATTATTATTATTATTATATATATATATATATATATATATATATATATATATATATATATATATATATATATATATATATATATATATATATATATATATATATATATATATATATAGATATATAGATAGAAATTTATATATATATATATATATATATATATATATATATATATATATATATATATATATATATATATATATATATATATATATATATATATATATATATAGGAGAATTGGGTACCGTAGTACTCGTATCGTCATATGTCACACCACTCCCCATCTCGTTTTAAACTTGCATGTGCTTCGTAGTGAGCGGATATTATTCTAACTATTTGTAAATATTGTCGCGGGTATTACAAGATATGAGGATAATAGTCATCCTTAGGAAAAATAAATGCTGGTCATTGGAATTTATAATAAAATATCAAGATTAAAATATACAAACTATATAATCATTGTAAGATATTTTGTGATTTTTTAAGTACTGTAACATAGAGTAGAATTTATTACTTCTTAATTAACTTTGTTCATTTTAATGTTAGTGACATTTTTTTATAAGAAATATCAAAAATTACAAAATGATGTTTAAATAATATTATTTTGCATAGTAATTAATTATTATATTGTATTTAATGTTGATTGAAACAATTAAATATTTAACAAAAATACTTAAAAACCAAAAAACAAATCAAATTTAATAACTTCTTAATTTTTATTTTTATTTTACTTACACTTTTAGAACACATGTCTAGATAATGATATCTGCATGGAAATATAATTTTCAAATGTATATAAAATTATAAATATACACTATGACTTTATTTCTAGGAAAATTATTAATAATATATTCAACAACTAATAATTGTAAATTAGTTTATTATATACTGAGATACTTTATTTTTAACCTTGAATTATTTTCATTTATTTATGATATTAACTTACAATAATTTAATATTTTATATTTTTCAAAAAAAATCTTAAATGAATTATATTATGCTAATTATTATTTTCTTCCATCTATTTTATTATCTCTATTCCTAGTATTACAACATTATTTAATGATTGACTCAAAATTATAAATATATATATTTTTTACTTTGTTTCTATGTGATTTATTTTTTATGCAAAGGATAGTGTTTTTTTATAGTATAATTTAATAACTAATAATTATAAATTATTATTATTATATAATGATTGCTTCTACATTTTATCTGAATTTATTTTAATTCCATTAAATTAAAGTCATTTAATTTTTATAATTTTCAATTTTACTATTTCTGTTTTCATAAATATATACTATTATTTTAAGTATTATTTTATTACAACTATTACAATTCTATATCATTACTTTATTGAGTAATAATATTATCAGTTTTAAATTTTCTTTTGCATCATTAATTTTATCATTGTTTAATTCCATAATGGTTTTGCTACTTCTATCATATTAAATATGATTTTATATTAGTTTGACTATTATAGTATTGTTTTAATATATTATTTGATGTTGACTGTTATAATATTGTTTTACTATTATCTTTGACTTTTTTAGTTATTTATTTTGAATCTTTTTTATTGCATAAATAACTTTCAAAGTAGTTTAAATAGAGATACAGTCAAAGGAAATTTTTATTATTTTCTTAGAAGAACAAATAATTATTATCATCATAAAATAATACTTTAATTTTCATTAAAAATAAAAAATAATATAAGGTAAATCTAAAAATAATTTTAATTTTTAACAAATGACATGATTAAAATATAAAACAATAATGATTTTAAGACGTAGGACTTGAATTTAAGACCATTATTTTGGTTACGTTTGAATATTTTTTTTGTGTAACCAAGGAGATATATCAAATTTCTTATTTGACATCTAACTACTTTCACTTCCACCAAATGGTCCTATCTTGGGATAAAGTGCACCTCTTGTATAGATATAACATAACAATTTTGTATACCTAAAACTTTAATTTAAGGTAACTAATTAAGTTACAATAACAACTCCATGCCAATTAGGATTAATTTGTTTAAATTTTAAAAATATTTATAAAAAGTTTTTTTAAGAATGAGGTAGGAGTTGCTTCTAAAAAATATAACTTTTTTTAAAACAAAAAAATAGTTTTAGACAAACACAAAAAATATTACTTATTTTATTAAAATATGTGTTTTTTTTTAAAAAAAAAATCCTTTAACAAACAGACCCTTAATCCACAAACTCAAAGATATATTATTATTTAAATTTATATCAATAATAAAGACAACATCTCATTTTTTGTTTATATATTTTAAGTTTAATAAATATATATTGTCAAAGGAAAATTTTACACTGTGAACTAATTATAAACTACATTTGGTATAACATTTAAGATATTTATTGTAAGAATTAATAAACTTATCATATGGTAATATGTAATTATATAATTGTAAAAATATCTGACAGTATCAATATTTTCTATTTTCTATTTAATTTTTTAAAAATAAATAGTATTATAAAAAAAATATTATGTATAAAAATTGTTTTATTTCCTTATAAACAGTTCTCAAAAATAAGAAAAAAAAGTTTATTAGCAGCAGTTCCTAATACAGTGTGCCATAATATGTTGCATTGTCCATTCAAAACCTATCAATCCCTTAAAATAATTAAGTGTAAAATATGTTTTTAATTCTTGTAAAATTTTATAAATTTGATTCGTTTTTAGTGCTAAATGTTTTTCTTGTTTTACATTTCTTTCCTCTAACTTGGAAATATTTCATGTTTGGTGTTCAAAATAGGTTTAACATTAATGAGAAATGAAGGTTATAAACAGGAAAAACTATACTCTAAAGACCACACAAGAGTGAAATATTTCTAAATTAGAAAAATAAAAATAGGATAAAAAATCATAAGACTAAAACCAAATTGAGAAATTTTGAAAGAGACCCAAAATATATTTGACTTAATAATTAAATATATTAATTTCTCAAAAGTTCATTTAATGTGTTTTTTTAATTTATTTCTAAATCAGATAATAGTTTCATGTTATCATAGACTCCACTAAAGGTAGAAAATTTGGTTTCTTGACGAAATTTAATTTTTAATAAAATTAGTAGATATTTTATATTAATATTATGATGATAAAAAAAATATTTTGTCATATTTATAATTCTTCTTTTCCCCTTCAAATCAGTGTGTAGTGGACTAGTAGTCAAGTTCACAACTCAACTATTCTAGCTCATGTATTTGGGCTACTCAGTAACCCATGCTTCATGAGTTCATGCCATACCATGGCAATGCCCAATTAAGTCACTTCTTTCATTTTATAATTATTTTATTATGTGACCTATCCTAATGACTAAATCTGAAATATCCCGAATGTTTTTTTTTTCATGGTATTGATATCAATTAATTTTGTTAGAGATAATGATTAATTTTTATCCGTTATTTTATATCCAAAAATTAATCATCATTTAAATCCTAAATTACTTAATTAAATCTTAAAAAAATATAAATTATTATCACTTGCGTAAATTATTGATAATGGAACTAGATGATTAGATTGTTTTGATTTGGTTGTCATTTTTCTTTTGAAAAATCCCATCTAATCCTGAATCCCTAATTACTTTAAATCTAAATATATTCTAAAAAAAAAAAACTCGACCCCTGTCCACCTTTACCACCGCCCTCTAAGGGAGATCAAACAAGAAAAACAACGGCACATGCTACCACATCTCAGTGGAAGACCACTTTAGATTTTTGCACGTACATGATACTTTAAAAACATAAATACTTGTCGGTTGTCAATGTCTTATTAATATTTTATAATTCCTCCGTTTTAATATATAAGACCCAATAACTATCAACAAGTAAATTGTCTCATGGGTTCCATCCTTAAGCAATATCTTGAATTCTAGTTTTTTTTTATAAAAATAATATGATTAGGAGGGAGAGTCTAATCAGATTTTTTAATATAAATTAATCATCAATAAAATTAATGGATACTTTATATCAATTTCATAATGATAAAAAATAAGACCCAATAATTTAATTCATCAAGCTTAGAAAAAAGTTAATTTAATGTATAATAATAAATTTATCTTAAATTCATAATTTTTTTCAAAACTATCATTATAATTAATATTCCTCTCTTCTAATTATTTACCAATGCATTCTTTCCTTTAAATTATAGTTTAAAAATTATTAATTCAAGAAACATTATAGAGTGAATCTTATAAAAATGAACAAACATAATTTTAAACTTAATTTTATAAATAAGAACAAAAGAAGTAAATAATAAAAATATTATTTAGGTCATTAACAGTTTATTTGTAAAAAAAAAAGGTCATTAATGGTTTATATTAAGCAATTTTGTATAGAGCAAATTACAACAACCTCCCTTTAGGTATACTCTAATTACACATGCATTCCTTCCTTTTTTTTTTTCACCCTACACAAAACTGCCTAACTTTTGCATCCTCATTGAACAAGTCTCCCCTATATTCCAAAAGTGTTAGTTTCATTAACATAATAGTGCATGTGATTAGTACATGATGTTTCAATTATTATTTGTTCCCAAAATGTCTCCACCCCTTAGGGATGACAATGAGTAAGGTCTGCATAGGGTCTTATGGTTAGGCATGACAATGAAATATTTACCCGTGAGTATCTCTCCAAACTCATTCTAATTTTGACAAAAAATATTCAAGTTGACCGAATATAAAGTCGAGTTCAGTTATTACCTAACTTTTTTAATCAGGGTTGGGGACGGAGACGTCACTACCCATCCCATACACATTCTCATACCCGCCCCGATGATGAAATCATTAAAATTTTATTAATTATTTGTTAATTTTATTTTACAATTTTTACATAATTTAAGATTCTTTTCTTGAAGATTTTTATAGACAAATGCGCTACAATGAATTGATTGATATATAAGTAATTAAAAATAAATGTGTTACAATCAATTTATTTTTTTAAATCAGATTTTTAATATAACTTTTTTGCAAAAAAAAAATTTTTTTACGAATCTGAACTAGGGACATAGATACTTGATATCCAACGAGTATAGGGATGAGATAACAAATTTTAACCAGTCAGATATTGGGGACATATACGGGTATATGTTGGGGAGTCAGGGTCAGGGATTTGGGAGACAATACCCATCCCCGACCCGTCCCGTTGTTATGTCTACTTATGGTACCTGTCTTCGTACCTACGTTTAAAAATAATAATACCTATAGCCAGCCCACACTTCGATTAACAATTTTAATTCTCATTCCAGTATCCATTAGGTGCCTATAAACCCATATCTACACCCATGACCAAACCCATATCTACACCCATGACCTGCACTTTACTTGTATATAAGGTTAATAATAATAAACCAATAAAAAAATTAATTAAAACAATTACTATAATTATAATAAAAAATCATTCTCAAATAATTCAAACATAACATAAAAAACATATATACATAATATTAAAAACAAATATAATGTTAGTTCATTTAAACTCAAGTCATAAATAAATAAAATTACAAAAATAATCATTTAACATAGTAATTATTAAATGTTATAATTATTTAACAAAAATTCTAACTAAAGATTTATTATTTTCTACTATCTGATAATAATATTTGTTCGAGATTAGAAATTTAAAATATTAATCATAAAAAATTAATTATTTTTTGCGACAAATTACCCACACATATATAATATGTGTGGGCTAAGACGGGTTTGGTATTATAATACTAGTACATGCACGTAATCCCCATATTACATGTAATTATCTACCTCGAATACGGATATTTTTTACGTATACCTGTAGAAGTTAAGTTCATTTTATCATCCCTACCACCCACCTTTGTGTGATTCCATTTTTTGGAAAATAAGAAGCCGATGAAAAAATTAAAAGAAGGGAAAAAAGCACTTCAGCAATTAGGATGTTTCCAATTATCTTGTATCTTCAAGCTTTCGATCCAGTACTGACACAAACTATACAATTCTTTCCCCTCTAGTTCTTCAAAGAGCTTCCTAAATAATCTTTATAGTTATAATTTTTTTTTTTCTGAAACAACCTAAAGAAATTATTCAATTAACGAGATAAGCACATTTGAAATTTAAGGGAAACAATTACCAACAACAATTCAAGGCAACAGGAACAACATTTCTAACTTAATCAATTTATATGAATGAAGAACAAAACAAATGCTCACAAAACCAAAAAGCTACGATCTTGCTCACCTCTGGGCAACAACCCCATCACGTTGCCCTCCGCACCACTTGTCGTTGTTGCCTTCCATCAGCAGCTCCCTAGTGGATGAGAATTGAAATCAGGGTTTGGTCTCTGTTGGAAATAGAGGAGAGGGACATTTTTGGATTTACAATAAAAGTTCAATCGTTGACCAGCAGTGTTAGAGGAGGAGAGACTAAAGTAATGTGAAAAAAGAGAGATAGTGTTTATATAATCAATAAAACTGTTTACATTTTAAGAATAGTAATTAATTATTTCCTAAAAATCCCTTCTCCATATTTATTATCGTCAACTTTCAAAGTTTTTGCTAGATTAGGTGAAATTAATTTAAAAAAGATTTATTTTTTGAAGATAATCAATTTAAAGAAGAAGTGAAACTTACATAATCTTTACTATTAGAGATAAAAGTGTGAATACAGGACAAAGTAGTAGTCGCTGTTTGAACGCCGGTATTCAAATTTCAACCAGGAAAAAGTTGGTGTGGAATAAAAAGCGCTTATGTATCAAAAGGACGCGTAACGAGAGAAAAGTTACAAGAGCAACCCATCCTTGATGACATCAAGATAATTAGACCGTTGATTATATATACTCGTGTCATTAATACGTTTGACTATTTAATATCCATTGGTTCATGACTTTGTTCTATAGTGTATGATGCTCAGCACCGCAGAGGATTAGAAGCCCCTGACGTTGAACTTCGTGCGTGGCGCTTCCACTGTGTACAAAAGGGCACTCACTTCCCGCCGTTTCAGTCATAAAACCGAACCTAGGCACAAAATCCATTCACTCTTCATAAATAGAGAAAGAAAAGAGAGCGGAAAACACTGTTTTCACTGACCAATTATCTTCGTCTCTCTCTCTCTCGATTCTTCGAAACCCTGCTTCGATCGGAAACCCTAACTTTCACTTACGTCCGTCAATGGAGCTTCGTTCTCGTCGACGCCTCTCCAACCCTTCAGTTTCCGGTACTCGCAATCTTTCCGATTGTTTTTTTTTTCTTTTTCTTTCCGTTTCACAACTTTTTTGTTTGTTTTACTCTATGATTTGGATGCAGACATTACTCTTGTTCTTGTTCGTTAATTGAATCTATTTTGTTTTTTTTATTGCGCTTTTCTTTTTTTTGTTTTACGTGAAATGTGTGTGCGTGTGTGAATAGTTTGAGCGTCGTGGAAGATTTGAAAACAAGAAGAGTGGAGTGCGATGTTAACGGTTAATTGTGTTGTTGAAGCCACTGAGTGTTGTGGTTTACCGGTTATGTTTCGTTTTTTATTTCATTTTACCAAACAAGGTATTAACATTGTGGGTGTGAATTGGAAAAGCAGGAAAGGAGCAACAGCCTGGCGATGATGCTGTTGGGGGAGACGAAACAACTACTGGCAAGGGAAGTAACAATAAAGATAAAGGTGTTGCTGTTACATCTTCAGATTCAGATATAGTTTCTGGTCCTGATTCTGATTATGATTTCGAAGGTAAATTTTCTACTCTATGGTTTTAAACTCGGAATGTTTTCATTTTATGGCATTCTATGTGGCTTGGCTGCAAGATTTGGGATTTATGCTTCCTTGCATCCTGTATTTTGAAGCAAAAGGATGTTTGAGGATCTGACTTGAGGAAATTTTAAGATCTAGTGTGTGTCGATATGTATGATTTTGGTTTAAACTTCGTTATTGGACTAGGGATGAGAAGAAAGATGTAGAGTGAAATGGCTTGGAGATCTATTTTTACCTTTAATCTTTGGAAGAACTTAGAAACCTAATTTTACTGCAGATTTTTAACTGTGAATTTTGTCCTGGTGGTATGTCTGAAAATTAAAAAAAAATTCCTTATAGATGAAGAGTTTGGTCGGGGCTCTTTACCTGACTTGAATCAAGATCCTTTTTCAAGCATTAGTGTTTCTAGTGGAGAAGATTATGCTTCTGATTCATCTGATGGTGGCAAGACTTCGTCCAAAAGGGGAAAGACACTGCTGTCCAGAGGGAAAAGAAAAAGTTTCAACACAGAATATGGGGATCCGAGTGATGTGGTTAGAGTGGCGGAGTACAAAGAAGATGATGCTCAATTTGCAATGTTTCAGCAACTATCAGTTCCCTCTGTTTCTAAGGGTACTAAGAAGAGGAAATATTCAAGAAAAGGAAGAAAAGGAGATTCAAAGCCAGTATTGTTGTGGAATGCATGGGAAGAGGAGCAAGAGAAATGGATTGATCGGCATATGTTAGAAGATGTTGACTCAGATCATCAGAGTGAGGTAATGAATGAAACTGCTGAGGCGCCCTCTGATCTGACTATGCCTTTACTTAGATATCAAAAAGAATGGTTAGCCTGGGGTTTGAAACAGGAAAGTTCTGCGAGTAAAGGTGGAATACTTGCAGATGAAATGGGAATGGGGAAGACTGTTCAAGCAATTGCTCTTGTCCTTGCCAAACGTGAATTTGAACAAAGTTGTGAACCAGATCAATCCATACCATGTTCTTCCAGCCTGAAGCCT
Organism: Glycine max; assembly: GCF_000004515.6. Classification (NCBI taxonomy): domain Eukaryota; kingdom Viridiplantae; phylum Streptophyta; class Magnoliopsida; order Fabales; family Fabaceae; genus Glycine; species Glycine max. Next base: position 36,879,420 of record NC_038248.2, on the reverse strand, counting down.
GCGATCAAAGGAACACTTGTCATATGTCCTGTGGTTGCTGTCACTCAGTGGGTTAGTGAGATTGATCGCTTTACTTTAAAAGGAAACACCAAGGTGCTGATTTATCATGGGGCAAATAGAGGGAGGAGTGGGAATCGGTTTGCAGATTATGATTTTGTGATAACTACATACTCTGTTGTTGAGAGTGAGTACAGGAAGCATATGTTGCCTCCAAAAGAGAGATGCCCATATTGTGGAAAATTATATTTGCCGAATAAGTTGATATATCATCAGAACTATTATTGTGGTCCTGATGCTGTTAGAACAGAAAAACAATCAAAGCAAGCTAAGAAAAAGAAAAGAGAAGTTACCCAAGGGAAGACCAAGAAATGTGACAGTAAGAAGATGTCAAGGAGTTCTAACAAGAAAAAGGAAGAGGAATTGTGGATGGATGAAGAAGATTTAGATGCACCTGTGTGTAGCGATAGGTCAATTCTTCATGCTGTGAAATGGCAGCGGATCATATTGGATGAGGTCAGTTGTAATAATAGATTAGGTGTTTTATATCTTTCCATTGTTTTTATCAGTATCACTTTCTGTATTTCTATAAACCCAAGTTTCCTTTCTTGTTTGACTATAGCCAGTACTTATTCATTGAGAAAATTAAATAAAGAAAAGAATGAATTATAGCTCAAACTAGTTCTTATGACTTTAATTGATATTGTTTACATTATTGAGGGTATGAGTTATGGAGTAATGGTGGTAAATTTTTAATTTACTATAATTGGTTCACGCTTCTATTTTATTGACCGGTTTCTCTTTGTCAGGCACACTATATAAAATCTAGACATTGTAACACTGCTAAAGCAGTTCTTGCTTTGGAGTCTACCTACAAATGGGCATTAAGTGGCACTCCCCTTCAGAACCGAGTTGGGGAACTGTATTCTCTGGTAATTTTGCAGTTTTTTCACTCACTTTTTGCTGAAAATTTGTAACGTATCAGGTTTGTATTTTAAAATATTTTAATTGCAATTCTTTGTATGCAGATACGGTTCCTGCAAATAACTCCTTATTCCTATTACTTGTGCAAGGACTGTGACTGCAGGATTCTTGATCATAGGTATGATAATTCATTACATCAATGAAGCTGTGTGGAATAGTAGGCACTAGTCGTGCATATGGACTTGATGATTGATATATAAATCAATCATTAATTTTTTTATTATCTTTTTACCTATCTTGGATGTATGGAATATTTCATTCTTTCCTCATGTTATTTTTGTCAATTAGAAAGCTGTTTCAATGATTTCATGCAGAGCCTATTCTCTAGTGACTGCCACTCATTTGGAACAGTTTTTTTTAGGAGAATATATTGCTATACCTATAAGCAGTTTAGTGTCTTCCATAACATTGGGTTCTTTAGACTGATTTCAAATATTGTACCATCATGCTTATTTGTTGTTTGCATGTGTGTTATAGTATAATGGGGTGTAGATTTTGTTATGCCCATTTCTTTCTGATTTCTTTTGGTAAGTTAATAAAAGAAGATTCTAGATATGGATGAGGTGGCTACTGGCTAGTATCATATTATATAGTCTAGGAGAGTTATCATTGTAATAACATACATGCACTTTAGCATACATGCACTTGTCATCATACATTTCCAAAATGGTTGTGTTCGTCTTCAATTGTTAATTATGTGTTTATTATGTTGATGCCTTTGTACAGCACTAAAGAATGTTCAGTCTGCACCCACAGTTCTGTGCGGCATTTCTGTTGGTGGAATAAAGTAAGTTCTGCAGTTTGTTAGTCCTTTTTTGTCTTCTTGTTAAAGGGGAGATACAAAGTGGAACCAAATCTGCATACTGCAACTCTGTGAACAGCGTTTCAGCTGATATGTTTATGTTTTTTACTATTTTTTTTAATCTTGATTAGTATGTTGCCGGTCCAATTCAATCTTATGGAAATGGTGATGCTGGGAAAAGAGCTATGATATTGCTTAAACACAAAGTTTTGAAGAACATTGTATTAAGGCGCACTAAAATAGGCCGGGCCGCCGATCTTGCACTTCCACCAAGAATTGTAAGTTGTTTTCTATGTGGTTGTGTGTTCAATTTCAAATATTGAAAGAATGCATGCTTATTCGTATACATTCTTGCAGGTTTCATTGAGAAGGGATTGCTTGGATATTAAAGAGCAAGATTATTATGAATCATTATACAATGAAAGTCAGGCACAATTTAATACGTATGTCACATTCTTTTTCTTAATGAAAACATTGTAAAGCATATTCTTCTTCATAGCAAAAAGCTATTGGTAGGTAGGAATTCCAGGACCTAATCACATTATTCATGAAAAGATCTTGAAAGTAAAATTAATCATCTGTAGTCATGCCTTTTTGTTAACATAGGTAGTCTGATAAATCAAAACTTTGTAGGTCTTAGTGTTCCATTTGAAAATTTTAGCCAAACATATGGCTAGTTGTGTTTGTTTTACCTTACCTTGCCCATCTATTCTGATTTGGCCATGCACAATTTCAATAGGTGTGTGCTAAGACTTTTATTATTTAATGATTACATTTATCCTGGCTTGGTTTCATTGATATCTTTTCTTATTTACAGATATATTGAAGCAAATACTCTGATGAATAATTATGCACATATATTTGACCTCCTCACACGATTGCGTCAGGTGATTGTTCTATTGGAAATAAAACATTTTTTTCTGCGATCCATCTTTTCTCTTTCAAGTTTGTTGACGAAGATCTTATATATGATCATGAACATGTTGAAAATATTGGCCTTATCTGTAATCATTTCAAACTCAAATAACATATGAAAAAAACTTTTATATTACTGCTGTTAGTAAATTTTTGTGCACATCATAATGACCAGCTAAAAAATTGTTGTGGGATACTTTCCTTTTAAAACCAAATAATTTGTTTGAAGCTTCTTATCAGATATTTTAAGTAGTGCAGCCTTTGCCTTTGATGTAAGAACTGGGCAGTTTCCCTTATTTGCTAAAACATTCCAGATTTATATTTTTTTTTTGGAATTGTCCATATTTGTATTTTACTCAAGCTTAAATGTACAGGCAGTTGATCATCCATACCTTGTGGTATACTCTCAAAGTGCAGCATCAAGAAGTGGAGTTATGACAAATAATGGCACTGTTGAACAAGTTTGTGGCATTTGCCATGAGCCAGTTGAAGATGTTGTGGTAAGTTTTTTTTTTTTTTTTTACTTTTTGTTAAACTGTTTTTCTGATTGAATTGTTTCAATTATTTTCTTCGTTTTCGATCTAGTTATATGTTTCCGAAAACAGTTTTTTAGCTAATTTTAGTGTGTTAAGTATCTAGTCATTATTGTTTCAGGTTACCACCTGTGAGCATGCATTTTGCAAGGCATGCTTGATAGACTTCTCTGCTTCCTTGGGACGAGTTTCATGCCCCACATGCTCTAAGTTACTTACTGTTGATTTAACATTCAACAAGGATGTTGGGGATCAGGCTAATAAAACAACAATTAAGGGTTTCAGATCTTCAAGCATTTTGAATAGAATTTGCCTTGAGAACTTTCAGACAAGCACTAAAATAGAAGCTTTGGTATGTAGCACAAAGTAGTTAGTCACATGTTTTCTGTTTTTTCCATGGGTCTAAAAGTATGAGTAGTTCAGCTAGCTTTTGGTTTCTTTAGTCAATGCTTTTCTTTTAGGTAGTGTTTGCTAAAATTACACTTGGGTGCATTTGAGATGAAAATTTAAAAAATTGATGTGGGTCCCACACCTTTACACACTACTTTAATTCAAATACTTCACCTTTTTTCATCTCAATTCACTTTCACACCTCTTTCATTCCTTTAAATTAAACGCTATCTTAAGTTTTCTAAAGCTTTAGTTTTAGAGTGATAATGGGGACATTGTGATGGATGAGGAATTGAGGATTATACAGGCATGCCAAATTGTTTGAGGACAACTATTAAAAAATGTTGATAAATGGAGTTTGACAATCTGTAAAGGTTGAAATGTATTGTGTATTCTTGGAAATTCAAATGAAGCTGGTTTGATAGGACAAAAATAGTTAGTAAATATGATTTTTAGCTTCTTAAAAATTCTCATAACTAGCATATTTACTGAAAATTGATAAGAAGGTGAACATTGAGAATTTTGTTGTTGCTTGGGAGGAAAAGGGAAGATGTGAGAAACTAACATTAGGCTAAATATTAAGCTGAACAAATGCTATAGCTGTGAATAAAAATAATGCTATTAATTAGTTCTTTACTTCAATATCTTCTGTTCTATGCTTACCCTTTATTATCTTGCTTGACTTCTACCTGAATGAGTTGAATGGTTGTAGAGGGAAGAAATAAGATTCATGGTTGAAAGGGACGGCTCTGCCAAAGGGATTGTTTTTAGCCAATTCACATCATTCTTGGATCTTATAAACTACTCTTTGCACAAGGTAATTTAATTGTTAGTTTCTGTTTGATTAATACCCTCAAAATGCATTGGGATGATATGTTTGTGCTTGTTGCAGTCTGGAGTATCTTGTGTTCAGTTGAATGGAAGCATGTCATTGGCTGCTCGGGATGCTGCCATTAAGAGATTCACTGAAGATCCAGACTGCAAAATTTTTCTCATGAGCTTGAAGGCTGGGGGTGTTGCACTCAATTTGACAGTAGCTTCACATGTAAGCAATCCTATTTTTAATTTTTGTCAGTCTTTTGGTATTCTGCAGTTTGGAATTTTTAAATTGTTGACAAATACGCTTGTTATTTACGTCTTGCGTTGAATTTTTAAGAGGATAAGGCTTCTATTTCTTAAATCAGTTCATCTCTTTAACATTGGTTGAATTCACCTCCAATCTTCATAGGAGCTGCTTTGATTTGAAAATGAAAATAGTTGTGCCTAAATTTGCTTGCAATTAAGCTATACGACTTATTATATCCTCATTAATGTTTTTGTGGCAAACATTTTTTTTCATCTCTCAACATTGTTAAGCTTTAGTTGGTTAATTGCGGCCTTGTTTCTTGGTCATGGTCAGGTCTTCCTTATGGACCCTTGGTGGAACCCTGCTGTGGAGCGCCAGGCTCAAGACAGAATTCACCGAATAGGGCAATATAAGCCTATAAGGTTTTAGTTCTTGTTCTCTAGCACTTTCAAATTAGAACAATTAGGAAATGGAAAAGTAGAGTTAAAAATACAGGTTGGTCCTTTCTTCATGATCTGACACTTCTTATATGCACAGAATTGTGAGGTTTGTCATCGAGAACACAATCGAGGAGAGAATTCTGAAACTGCAAGAGAAGAAGGAACTAGTGTTTGAAGGGTAAGTGAGATCACTGATGTATGAACAGGGTTGAAAGATGCTGAGCATCTTGTGTTACGTTGACTTTGTTTTATCTTTTCCCTCAACAGGACTATAGGTGGCTCTTCTGATGCTCTGGGGAAATTGACAGAGGCAGACTTGAGATTTTTATTTGTTACCTAAGCAGGCTTTGTTATCTCGACCAGAAATTTCTCGATGCTTCTGGTCATTCATTTCTCGATTTTTTTTTTTATATATATAGAAAAAAGCATTAGCTGTAAATTATTGGCCCACCGTAGTTGCCTCAGCCAAAGAAACCCAGCACTGTGCTGTTGAATAGCGGGATTTTGAAGCTTCAGGTTTTCTATTTCAATCGTGGAATGTCAACTATTAATTTTTTGACAATATAGTAAACTTCATGCGAGATATAAAGCTCTCTCTGTCTCTCTCTTCTCTCTCTCTCTCTCTCGTTTTATGGTTTGTTGGAGAATACAGAACAAGCCACAACTCACAAGGTAGATATTACTACCGTTACGGAGTAGAAAGGTGTTGGTCGAATAGGTCTTTGTATTCATTTGGTCGTTTTAGCATTTTATCATTATTTCTAAACTTGGTTATGGTTATTATTTTAGAATTTTTTAGCAATTGCATATTTTGTTACTTCTAATAATACCTTTACATGGAGTAGTTAATTATTTTATAGTAGAGTATTGCTAATGACTTTTGACTTTTACAAAGTACTCTATGTAACATTAGTTTTTAGTGAATTTTGCATTGAATTAGTTGGAAGTAATAGTATTTTAGTCCAAATTAATATAAATGTCCAAACTAAATCATGGGTGAGATTTATTAAATGAGGAACGAGATTTGTATTATATTTTTTAGGAAATTTTAATTAATAATTGTGTATTAGATGGTGTATTGTTATTTCTAAAATGGTAGCTATGTAGGTTAATTTTTCAGGTTGTTATTTTGTTGTTTCATGAGAAATGCTAGCAATATCTATATTGGATATGGGTGTTTGTGGGTTTGTTTGAATCTATTTTGGTTAAATTTAAGATTCAATCTAATTAAATTTGATTGGTTTGATTTTTATATATATTTTTTTAAATCCAACCCTTGGACTGGTGGATTACTCATTTAAGTTTTGATTTTTTTAAAAAAATATTATGATTCATCAAAATATCCAATATAATTATTCATCAAAATAATTAACACAATTATTTCTTATAACTAGATTTGTTGAAATAAATAAATAAAATATGATCCATTAATATTATAAATATGATAACAAAAATAAATATAAGAAGGAGTTCAATTTGATTTTAATCTAAATACATAAATGACTCGATCTAAATTGTTTCGATCGGTTTGGATCAATTTAGGTTCGCGGTTAGATCCACTTATGAACATTTCTAATACTAATAAGGGACTCCCTAAAAGAATGTTAAAGTACTATGTGATCCTTTTTTTTTTTAAAAAAAAAAGTTACACACTTTTTTCTTTTTTAAAAAAAGAAATGTTGAATTTGGTTTATCAAATTTCAATTGTATTAATTTAATTTTATAATTAAACGATGTTGAATTCCATAATCCATCCAATTTGATGCACGTAACAAAATAAAAAATAAATTAGGATATGAAATTAAGAAAAGAAAAAGTGCATGATTTTATGAAGCATAATAAATAGCAAGTAAATGGATGTGGAGTAAGAAAAGAGGAAGGTGGGAAGATGAGTGTTGACCGTTAGGCAATAAAGAGAGAAAAGGGAGGGAAATAAGGAAAACGCAGTATTGAATTGACGACTATACCCACCTCTACCGGCATTATGTCGACTCCTCCGAGTTGTGCTCTACACGCACATTAACACCGAACCCACGCGCTCAAATCTGAAATCTCACCCTCTTAATACCTCTCACTCCATTCTAGGGTTTTCATTCCCTTCGCACAATAACGAAGAAATAGAAAAAAAAAATGTTGCAGCTTCTGTACGCGGTGATATTCGGGGAAATGTTCGTGATCGCGAGCTTCCTCTTCAAAACTCCGGCGAGGAAGCTGGTCATCATCACATTGGATCGGGTCAAGCGCGGTCGCGGCCCCGTCGTCGTCAAGACCGTCGCCGCCACGCTGCTGGTGGTTCTCGCTTCCTCGCTCTACAGCATCGCCAAGATCCGGCGTCGGAACCTCGACGCTCCCGTCGTTAACCCCACCGACCAAGTACTCGTGTCCAAGCACATGCTCGAGGCTTCTCTTATGGGTAATCTAGTTTCTCTATCGTTTCTGTTAATTAGGGGAATATTCGATGCTCTCAAACTATGCACTATGCAATGATTTCAAATTCGAAGTCTATATCTGAAGAATGAATTGATGGTGACTGTGATACGCTGGGGCTAGGGCTAGAGCTTTGTGATATCATATTATTATTTACTTATTTTATAGTAAAAAAATAGAATAAAAAATCGTTTAAGCTATAAGTTTAATTTATTTTTGAAAGAAAAAGGTTATGCACTAAATTTTAGTGCCATCATTCAATCGTAAATCTTATGTATGTATGATATGTTTGTTGACTTTTAAAATATTAGTCTCAAAATATTAATCTTATGTATGATTTCGTTTTTACACTGGCATTGAACTCTTTTTGAAATACTTGACTTTTCTATTATTAGTAAACATGAAATAAAATAATAGAGATAAGTGTATGCGTGTAAAGTGTTTCTAAATCCAGTAATACATTATTTACAAATGTTTGTTGACCTTTTCTCATGACTATTTTAAAATTCACACCAATAGATAGATTTCTAACTGCTTGACTGTGTAAAATTTATTAGTATATGAAAATTACACTCAAAGATTATTTTTTTTTTCTCAAGTCAAACTACCATTAAACATATATTCCCTTTTTAGTTTAATTATCATACACTGTTAATGCATATGAAAAATTATTTTAGGAATATAAGAGTCAGTAATTTTTCCTCAGCGATCTGATTAGATGTCTAAATACTGTTACTCTGTCAATGCATTTTAATTAAATTCTTCATATTTTAAGGAAAAGATAATTATTTATCTACTATAAAATTTAACCAAATGCACATTAAAAAATTGTCTTGTGAACCAAGTTATTTGATTTGAAGGGTTTCTTTCTTGTGTAATAGTTGCGGAATTTGATTTTTGACATATGATGATGTGGGCAGGGTTTGTGCTGTTCCTGTCTTTGATGATAGATAGATTGCACCATTACATCCGAGAACTTAGGTTACTAAGGAAGGCCATGGAGGCTGCTAAGAAACAGAGTCGGAGTTTCGAGGATGGTAAAAGTGTCAGTGCAGCAGAGCACAAGGCGTTGTTGGAAGAAAACGCCATGTTGAAGCCCAAAATTGAGAAACTGGAATCTGAGTGTGAGGTGGAAGCAAGCAAGGCTAAGGCCTTGGAAACCGAGGTGGAAGCTCTTAGAAAGCAATCTGAGGGGTTCCTTATGGAATATGATCGCCTCTTGGCAGACAATCAGAATCTTCGGAGTCAGTTGCAGGCTATTGACCACAGCTCTCCTCATTCTGTTAACAAAAAGAGCATGTGAAGGTTCAGATATGCAGAGCAATTTTCTCCTTTGATTCAGCTGTTTCTGCTTATACGAATGCTATTAGGCCATGTTTGGAGCATGTGATGAGGATAAAATAATAGAATGGGCTAATGGTGTAAAAATATGAAATGCTTGGTGTTATTAACATATAGACTTTTTGTGTATACAAATTTAAATTTATGAAGTTTCCCTTTTATGTAAAAAATAAAATCTCCCATGGTTTTTTCCCTCTTGATTGTCTCACGGCTAATTTGTGTAAATCATAGAAATCTGGTCAAGTTTCTTTGAACTTAAATTCTGATTGATGTAATTTTGTTTTTTGTTTTATGGCGGGGATGGGGCATTGCTCCATGGACAAGACGAACGGGAGTAATACAATTACAAAGTAACACTCAAAGAATGGGTTTATATAGCTTAAGATGGATTTGAGATTACTTTCATCGTTGCATACGCCTTAATCAGTGAACTCGGGACATAAAGGTTAATGTTCACGCAGTTTTGCAATCAAATTAATGGATCCAATTGAGTGAAAGATCAAAATTCAATCGGGGTATTATCATTAAAAAACGGTAGATTTCCTATGAACAAAGATAAACTTTCTTCTGTTTGAGACGATTGCATCAACTAGTTAGTTCATATCAACATATGGTCATATTCTAGTTTGAGTAAACTCCTGACAGCAAACAACGATGTAGAATTTCAACTTTCAGAGTAAGTATTTCAGCGCGTCCTAGATGCTGTTCTTCCTCTGCATGTTCCTGTCAATTTCCCTTCTGTAAGATCAAATAAAAGAAATATAACTGAAACAGAAAGAATTCAAGAAAAATGTGAAGATTGTCTTGGTGTCTCTGCTCTCAATACTTCTCACTTTTCTCAACACTAAACTTCGTCAAACACGAATAAAAAACCGTGAAGATTGTCTCGGTTTCAAGTTTTTGTCTTGGTCCATTGTCTTTGATTGAGGTGAATATTTGGACCCAAAATATGCTATTTTTTGTCAACAAACTTAGAGCATGTTGTCGTGTTGTTTACATGCATACATATCACCTAACCCTTCAAAAGCCAACCCAATTCAATGGAATTACCGCCGCATTATTAGATTTTTTATTATGTAAACTATATAATACATGAGACTTCATCATAGACTTTTTCCTTAATAAACTATTTACTGTTACACTCGGTAAGTATTTTTTTGGCTAGAAACTCACAATGTTCGACAATACTTAAATCATATTCTACCTGTTCTTCCCGCATCTCTTTCTGCCAGTGGTTCAAAGTTGTTCTCTTTTCTTATACTTTTTCTATTGCGTAACCTTTCAAGAATCAAAAGCCTAGCTATATCAGGCACCTAGGCCTATAATTCCCATATCCATATCAAATTAACCATAACGGAGTATTTTTTTTTTTTTTTGAGAACCAATACTAAAGCAAATTTACAAAACAATTAAGCTCATGATGATTTGTGCGGATGGGCTTAAAAGAGGAAACGGCAAAGACAAATCCTATACAATTCTGAAGAACACTTGAGGCCTAAGTAGCATAGATGCTTCAGAAGGAGGGGCATCACAATAATGTCAATAGAATCCTCTAGGGGGGAAAGTGTGGATGGGGCTTTGACAACAGTACAACTTTATGGTAATAAACTAATCAATTCGAATTTTGAACGAAGCCAGTCCCTTGATTGACCAAAGTTACTTTACTAGTACAATTTTTGGTGGGACCTACTACTGTATTCTCTAACCATAAAAGATTAAAGTTTGAATTATATTTGGGGTGACTATGCTTTGGGCACTGAATATTCATTCATACAAGATAAATCAACCTAGAGCGCATTGACCAAATTTTGCGACTCCAAATTTATTTCAACATGCCATGTGTGTGCTATTTGTATTTGATGGATTAGTATTTATCATGATGTTACTGGTTTTGACATTAACCCTCACCCACCTAACGTAATATTTGTTACATATTCGCTTAGCTTTTAAAACTACGACCTGTTTTATTATATAGGTTCGGTACGGTATAGTAGAATTTGATCAGTAGTTTAACCTTCTAACTAATTTGAAGGCTTTGGAATTTTATTTTTAGACCTACCAAATACCGTTGACAGATAAAATAGTTGTCAAAATAGATGGCATAGCCACCAACACCAAGAGAGAGAGAGAGAGAGAACAGTCAGTAACTTTAGTTCCCATGCTTCATTTCTATTACACTCATTCAACCAACAAAAATAAAGATCAGAGAGGTTGAGACTTAAAACACAGAACCACCACCTGGGGCCTGCCATGCGTTGCATGCTCTATTTCTCTGCCTTTATTTAGTAATTTGTTTTTCAATTCACCTATTTCACCAAATGAAAAAAAAAGGTTCAGTTTTGCAAAGGGTTTTGGCAATTAAACCAAACGTGAAACGTGCCCACGAAACATAAATTGAAGTTAGGCCTGTGGCCGAGAAAGGCCATTGGACATTAATTGCAACACTGATATGTAATGTTTCTCCACACTGAAGGGAAGAAAAAAGGTTCTCCAATAGTTGAATTATAAAAAATCCAATGTTAATGGGAGAAGCTTCTCAGAATTGCCTCTCTCAAAATTGAAACTATCAACTACAACACTAACATCCCTACATTTATAATAATCATCACAAAAATAACCACTAATTCTACTATTAACATCCAAATCCAACCCATCACAACTTGAAGAAGCACCCATTTCACTGCCTCTTGCTGTGATCCAATTTTCATCGTCCAATTCCCCAATTGGATCCCCTGAACACGAAGCAAGCCTTCTGATCCTACCCCTGGGAGAATCCTCAAAACTTTTAACCTGAACCACATTGGCAGAGGCAGAGACACACTCTACCTCTGCCTCTTCCATAGAATTCCAAAAGCCCTGCTCAAGAATACTTGTTGGAGAACACGAATTAGATTCCTGAATTTTCTTATCATTGGAACTGAATTCCCCAAGAAGCGGATGCTTCAGAAGCTGACCACAACTCCACCTCTCCTTAGGATTCCTCCTGAAACACTTCCCCAAGAAATCCTTTGCTTCCTCAGACAGAAAACAAGGAATCTCTGGAACATCATCGGAATATGCAACACGGTACAACACTGTGACAGGGTCTTCCACATTAGGCCATGGTGCAAAACCAGTGGCCATTTCAAGCACAGTGCACCCAAGTGCCCACACATCAGCAGGGTACCCCTGCTCCTCCCCACGCGCCACCTCCGGCGCCATGAACATCGGCGTGCCACCGATCACCGCCGAGGAATCATTGGCAAACTTGGCACATCCAAAGTCCCCAATCTTGGCCCCATCTTCACCAATCAAAATGTTGCCACCTTTAATATCGCAATGCACAACACCCTTATTGTGCAAGTACTGTAGCCCCTGCAGGACTTGTCGCGTGTAGTAAACGGTGGCCGGTTCGCTGAGGCGGCCACCGTGCCGGTGACTTTCCTGAGAGAGAGTACCAAAGGGCATGTACTCCATGAAGAGGTTGAACCAAAGGGTGTTGTTGTCCTCTGTTATGTTGCAGCCTTTGTAGGTAACTATGTGAGGAGAAAACAGAGAAGACAGAATCCTCTGTTCTCTCTGCAGCTGCTCTGAATTTGATAGTGTTAGCTCCGCCGACTTGACGGCCGCCACGGTGGAGGAGTGGGATGAGGTGGCGGTGTAAACGGTGGCCGATGACCCACGTCCTATGATGAAGCCTCTAGTCCACTCCATGTTTTGTGTTATGGCTTTGTCTCAGAGTGCAGAGTCTTCGGTTTGTAATTGCGGCCTTTATATAATACAAGGACACACTTCTGAGTTTGAGTTAAAAGGGTTTATTTTATGATTTTATTTGGTACGTGTATCAAATTTTACATATTCAATTAATCTGAAATTATAGTCATCAAAATTATTATATGTGTCTTGGAAAAAAATTATTATATGTTATTTTCTAGACTTCGGTATATTTATGTAAGATAATTATGTTCTGAGTAAGATAAAAGCGTCATGAGTGATAACACTCACATTTAATATAATTGCATACTAATTATCAAGTCTCAAGTTTAATATTACTAGTTAAGTTAAAACAAAAATGTTATGTTGGTTTTATAGGAATAAAAAATAATATTAATAGATTTATAACACTTATGGATCTTATTTAATCAACTTAATTTGATTCTTTTGATGGAAAAATATATTAACTGATTGGGGTATTCAAGATTACAAATTATTATATATTACACTTTTTTTTACTGCTATTAAATATGACACTTTATTATGAGATAACTTTGTAAAAAATATTTATATTATAGCTACATATATTATTTATTATTATTTTATTGGTTGGTTTACTTAATTGGGGGAATGCTTCTCTCTCTTGTAAAGGTGAGTATCCCTTCCACGGGAGTATACAGACGTGGCCTAATTTGGGTGGCTGTGAGTTTTTAGTGGTGACGACTTGGTGAGGACAAGATGTTAGGATGAAGTCTTTGAGTGCGCTGGCCTGAATTAATACTTGGATTTGGAATTTATTTTGGTGATAAGGGAAGGAGGAGAGAGGTTAAGAGTTTGGGTTAGGTGGATAAGAGGGGCATTCAAGAAGGGATTCATTGTTTTGTATCATACTTAGCTAGACTTTGAAAAAGTGAACATGGGAGGTTTTAGGGGCAAGGTGAATGGGGTGGGTTCAACCACCAATGTGGTTGAAGTTTAGTATCTCTCCTATTATTATTTTTTTCATAAGTTTTTCATGGAAGGTGTTTTGTTTTTATAATAGTATTATCAACATTTAAGGTTGACAAATTATAATAATATAGCCTGAGGAAAAAGTATTTGTCAACATGTGTGGGGTTTTGTTAGAAGTCAAAGTAAGATAGAGAGATTCATAGTTTTGCCCTGTTCGATGTCAAATAAGTTATTGGTTTGCTTGCCTTTTCCTAAGTTATATTGCTGTTTTTTTTCCACAAGTCTTTTGTTGATATCGACATAGTTAAATTTACAATTACATATACTTTCGTGGTTGATTTCCCATTAACGGAAATCAATTAATAACAAATCAGTTAGAGATTAGGTGATTATTTGACCAGAGGAATAAATTGATCTCTATCTATAAATGTTTTATTTTTTTAGTCCTAAATTGCAAATCTATAATTAAGAAACTTCAAAACATGGTCCTGCAAAAGTGCATATGAATGGATGTTGGATTGAGGATGATATTTTCTGTGGATATTTTGCAGCTTTAGAAAACTATAGGGTTCAACATATACGAAACTCATTGAAAGCTTTTTTTTAACTCAGCAAACTCATTGAAAGTTGAGTACTCGAAGAATTTGGATTGGCCAATATGTTGTAAAATTAACACCAATTTTTATTTTTCTTTTATGAACATCGTTTGCATTTCAATCATTTGTCATGATAATTCGTTCATGAAAAAGTGCAACGTACTTTAATAAGTTGTTGAAAACTTTATGAATTATCAAGCTTTATTGGCAGTGCCCAAAAAAATTTAACATCCAAAGTACCAACTGTCACTTTACTCCACGCTTACTTCTAGAAGCTAGATCGCAATGTGGATTGGCTAATCCAAAAACAACCCTTTGTAATGGGTGGTTATTATCTCCCAAGTAAAGCAATCATGATAATTTTCAGAGTGACACATAGTAGTAAAATGAAGTACAATTAATCACTTTTCCTCCCCCCCCCCATGCGCTAAATACCTTCAATTTTTCAGTTTGAAGCTAAGAATCATCACATGGCATGAGATAATTGGATGAATGTATCTGATTTCGCTTTACTAATCAATTATGGTCAAAAAGTGTCATTTCAGAAACAATCAAAAATCATTGCAAGGTGGGTGTGGCATTGACATTCATTAAACTTCTTTCAATTTCACAAATTTGATTACGAGTATTTATTTTTATTATTAGATATATTAATATGATAGTTTAATTAAGCATATATTATTAAAGTTTGGGGGGGTTTGGTCATTTGGTTGGGTGGTGTGAGATAGAAGCTAAAGGGGGAGAGTACTTAGAAAGTGCTTAGAGGTTGAAAGTGCAAATCAGAGAAACTAAGCAGGTGGGGGTAGGAGGTTGGAAGAGGGGTTAGGAGTGAGAAGTATGGATTTATGTGTTACTTATTTACGCAGCAAGCAAAAGCATAAAGCCAATTAAATTCGCTACAGTTACCTAATAACTGTCCACACAGTGGATTTTGTCAAATAACATCAGTTTGTTGGAACAGTGCAACTTTCTTAAATGGACTATTTAGAAGGTGAACAGTTCTTCAATAAAAATTTTAAATGAAATTCTATTTAGGCATTTATATTTAGTTTCGATGCATTTTTATCATCAATATTCCTAAATTAGTATTAAAACAGTCACCAAAAATATATAATAGCAAAAAAAAATCCAGTATCAAAACACGCCTCAATACTAACATTAGATGAAAACAAGTAAAATTATACTCAAATATCTTAATTAAAATTTTAAGTTGTACTTAAAAAAAGTATAATTGAAAAAAGAAACATTAATAATAAGAGTGATCAACCAAATTTTTTATAAAAGATAATTATCAGTAAAATTAATGAATATTTCACAATTATATATATATGATTAAAAAGATATTAATTATAATTTCTTAAATTTCTAAGTGTTTGATTTTTTTATGATGTAATAACATTTAACTTGAAGGATTTAAACTTGATAATAAATTAAAATTAAAAAAA
This sequence comes from Glycine max, assembly GCF_000004515.6. Lineage (NCBI taxonomy): Eukaryota > Viridiplantae > Streptophyta > Magnoliopsida > Fabales > Fabaceae > Glycine > Glycine max. Next base: position 36,863,840 of record NC_038248.2, on the reverse strand, counting down.
GAAAAGTTTTCACTTTTAAGTTATGAGAAATAACCACCAAAAGGTGAAAATTAAGTGATGTTAAATTATTTCGATTTAATTAGTAGTTTCAAATTCAATTTATGGGTAAACAATTAAGTCAAATGTTTAGAAACAGAGTTTTATTACTCATATTTATCCTAATCAAGTGATTTACTTGATTCAAATAAGATTATCTTTATTACTAGTAAAAGATATATGTTATCTTTATGATCAAGTCCAATAGGATGATTTGATATCTTAGTACAGTGTAAAATTAATGAAACAAATAGAATATTGGTTTGAAAACTACCTATCCTATTTGCTCTGATATTATTATTGCTATTATTTTTATTCTTTTAAAAATCAAACACGTTTAAATAAATAATAAAAAAAGAACATGAACAAATTTTGTCCGGATAAAAGAAAATGCTACCCAAAAGAAGTTTTCACAGCTCTACCAAAAATGATGAGAAATAAAATCCACTTCCATAACTTTTGCATCTTAAAAAGATGTATTTTAAATAGTTGATTAAAAGATGCCGTTAATAGGAAAAAAACAGAAGAAAGAATAAAATGCGAATGGCATGAGCTGGAAGGTTGAGCTGTGGTAGAAGAAATGAAGAATGGTGTTAGTGTGGATCACACGCCAGTCACGTGGTCCCATTTTCTTCGTTTATTTGTTTTCCTTTTTCTTTTTGGTTTGTATGAAAAGGGTTTTCGCGTAGTTGCGGGATAAAGAACAAAAGTAGGTCCATTTCCTAACACGTGTGAACTAAAACTGCACGTTTTATATATGAGGACACCAACGTCCCATGTGTTTGGTGCACCGCCGATTATGTAATCCCTAAATGCTCCTTTTTAGTTCCATAATAATTGTTGTTTGTGATTTATATTTTATACGGAAATGAAAAAGAATATTGAATGTTTTAAATTCAAATATATAAATACCGTATTTCATCGACATGTATTCTCAATATAAAAGGTTTTTACATTTTTAAATAAATAGAAATAATTCTGGGTATAATTTATAAGATAATTATTATAAAAGTGATAATTGATTGATAAGTATATCAAATCACACAAGTAATACATAGTACTAAGGTCGAATGTTGTATTCATAGAGATTCACATAATATTTGAAAAAATAACAATATTTGCTAATCATGGCTTTTAGAAACAATGCTTATAATTTGATTGCGACAATATAAATAACAAGAAATTAAGCAAACATAAAGAATAAGAAACTCTTTTTGGATAATTTTTACAAACACTTTGAGTGCTATACAAGAATAAAAGAGTTGGGGTGGATTTCAGTAAATCACCTCCTCATGAAAACAAATGTTACTCATATAATTCAAAGCTCAATTATTATTATCAACTCATTAAAATACTCAAATTTTGATCCCTCATATGAAAAGAATCTAAGTCCCGTAACCAAATTATCAATCTATTCACTAATCTAACTAAGTGACTTATTTTAAGAACATGAGTTAAAAGATGATTGACAAACCTTGCTCTATCCTAAGACAAAAAATCCATTAGGTGTTTCTGTCCATTTCTAAGTTCAAAAATATTTTTCAATGACAACCACAACATCAAACAAAAGGTGATCAAACGAAAATAAACATTAATGCATAAAAAATAACACTTAATTATAAACAATAAACATAGATTAAAAATAAAAATATAAATATAAGGATAAGTTCAGTTACACCAACCCCAAATGACTAAATCTAACTATATAACTACATAACCACAAGAAGAAAATAGATGAAAGATATAATGAGAAATGGTAGGGAAGCCATGAAGAGCAAGGGAGAGAGCCTCTCAACCTTCCCTTCAACCCTAAACTGCTCCCCCAACAAATCTGTCTTAAAATTTGCAACCTTGTAGCTTAAATAGGACCAAACAAGTTGCACTGTTGTTTCTATATAATGGTTTGCGCGTTAAGCATGCATACAAAAAAAGCACTTGTCTAAGTGACTATGAGCTAAGCCTAAGTTATATGCTAAGTTTGCATGCAAAATAGAACTGTTGTAAGTGACTGTATGCTCAGTTTGAGTTGTGCACCGAGCCCAAATATTGTGCAAGGAAAACAATTCTCTTAGCTTGAAGTGTGCTATGAACCTTACATATCTGACCCCTCCAGCCTAAAATTTTTTCTTTATAAGGGTCTTGAGTTAGGTCCTAACACCATCTATCTTCTTTCTTCATTTATTTTTACACTAAAATAAATTAAATTTAAATGAAAAATCAAGCATTTAAACTATTTTAAAGTTATTCTAATTTATTCAAAACTTAATTATAAGCAAAGCCAAACAAGTTTAAATGTATTGACATATTAAGATAATTGCCTACAAAATGATCATTAAAATAAAGTTCCTAAAGGCAATTATCAAAATGTTAATAAATTTATCATGTATAATGATTTGTAATTAGAGTACATTACAATAACATTGTATATATTATTTGTTATTAATATTTTTGAAAGATTTTCTATTTAATTATTAGTAAGAATATCAAAAATAGAATAAAATTCATAGTAATATTATATTATTAATTTTCAAAATATTAAAAAATTAAAATAAAATAAAATTTTTTTAAATGCAGGATAGTTATTTTAAAACGGAAATTAACTAATTAAGCAGCTTGAATAAAAAAATAATTTAAAAGAAGTTTAAGTTACATTTAATTTTAATAAGAAAAAAAAGGAGAATAAAATAAAAGGAAAAAAAATACTTCTAGCCTCTCTAAAGTCGCTATGAACCTTAATTTTAGTCGATTTGAGTAAAACTCATTTAAAATAACTTTGGTACAAACAATCATTCATTTTGAATTAAACAACTTTTTAGGGGAATACTATTTTCAGGAATAAAAGGTTAAGAACTTTCAAAAATTGTTTCATGGATACTATTAAACTTTCATAAGAATATTATGTTTACAATAAATTATTATTACAGAAAAGTTTAATAACTTTACATTTAATTATTAAGGAAAAAATTTACTCTTACATATGAAAATAAATGAAAAAAAATTATTCATTTTTCTTTAAGAATTAACATTTTCCAAACCTTTTCTAGTTTTAAAAAATATTCTATTAAAACATAATATATATATTTTTATTATTTCTATGTCACTTTTTAAAGAATGCTACAATTTTTTTCTTGTACTAAATATCACCTAAAAGACAAAGGACAAAACTCTCTTCAAATCCAAAACATTTTTTTTAAAAAAAAAAAACCTAACTCCTTTTTCACTTAAATCTCATTACTTAACTCTAACTGGAAAAAGAAAAGAATGATTCAAATATACAAAAACTAAAGAGAAATATAGATAAAGGGGCATTGTTTTGGTTTGAAGCTTGAACGTTGTTGCTTTGGTTGTGAGACTCAAAAAAGGCCAAAAAGAAGAAAAAAGTGTGCCACTTTGCTCTCCTCCAATGATGGACTTGGTTAGGCAACAAATATAAATAAATGTGTAGCAGAAGAATAGAATGACGTTTTATATATGCTTGCTTTGACGTTCCGTTATGGTATGTATGGTGGTGTCACTGCCAAGTTCGGTTATTAAACAACATCGATTGAAACCAACGGAAAAGGTTTCTCCTTTTGTCCCTTCTTCAATGGCCATGGACCTTAAATTGCTTCAAGGAGGTAATTCTGTCTCTCTCTCTCTCTCTTTCTCACAAAGTAAAGTGGAATTATTAAAATGAGTACGAATAATAATATATCACCGATTCTTCATTGCTTTCTCTCTATTCCTTTTTAAGAGAAAATGGGGCTTTGCAAACTAGGCGGCACCTGAAGTATAACGTCACTTGTTGCAAGTTTGTTACCACGTCACTCTTCTCTCATATAGCATCAGGAGTACGTGTGGAAATTCTAGAATCAAGTATTAGTTTCATATAGTTTTTTTATAAGTTTTTTTAATTAGAAATACTTAAAATTATAATATTTTCAAATAATTATCTTTCCAACTCATGAATGAATTGAGGTAGGATTGTTTTAGTTTAATCAATAATGATATTAAATTTAAGTTAACGTGTTTAAGGAAAATTTCGTTGTCTAACTATAGTAATTACAGTTTATTGCATCTGGTTGTCTAGGAACAAATTGATTTTTGAAGATTATCAATTTTTTATAATAGAAGTTATTAGCAAGATTAAATTTCTTATGTATAGACAAGTGTATATTTGTTGTAACATCTTGATATAAACCTTCTTGTATTAGGGAGAGATTTTTGATTTTCTTTATAATTTACATTTTGGGATTAATATAATTTACATTTTTCCAAAAAAAAAAAAAATTAAGTCATATATATTTGAGTTTCATTAAATATTGGAAGAAAAAGTTTTGCCATTATAATAATCACACTCGGTTTGAGTAAAATTACTTTTATTAGTAGATACCCCTGCCTCTAAAAAAATGAATAAAAAAATTAGTTAAGTGCTTTAAATGTTTCAAACACATTGGCTCACCTAAACTTTATTGGGTCTCCAGCCGATTTGCATAAACAAGTAGCTTATATGAAAACATATTTATTATATAAAAACTGTATTATAAAAGTAAAACGTTTCTTAATTATGTGGAAATACAAAGCCCTATGTGTGCAAGTCTATAACTAATTATGTTATTCCACACAACTAATGTCATCTTAATGTATTTCCTTCACCTCAACTTTTTCCTCAGTGAGATCTCTACTTTCATTTTCTCACTGTCCTTCCAATAGTTGAACATCTTTCTTCACCTCAACTTTTTCCTCAGTGAGATCTCTACTTTCATTTTCTCTCTGTCCTTCCAATAGTTAAACATCTTTCTGGGATCCAACATAGAAAATTGTCGTAGACACTCATAAGTTATTTGATGTCCAAGCGTGACTAGCTAATTATATTCGATCTCTAATTACATGTTCTCATTACCTTTTCAAAGGTTCAACGATTTTTGTCTATCCAACAAAAGAGCGTTGTCCGTGAGCCTCGAAAAATATTCAGTCGCGGTGTGACATAAATGGAAAGCCTTTCATGAAAAAAAAATATGACGCATGATAAGCATTATCTATTGTCCAAGCTTAATTGTTAACTTGATTATATTCAGATTGCAATTTGTGTAAATGTTATAAAAATGAGGAAGGTACTTCTTGTGCAGTTATTACTTATTAGAGATACAATTTCCACAAAATGGAGTTTACTTTAGTTTAATTATAAGTTATAGCCATCTATTGAGTTCTTAGTAATAGGTAAAATCACCCTCTCCCATTTTCTCTTTTTCTTCGATTATCTAAGAATAAGGCTATTTTCCCTTACTCCCCTACATGAAAAAAAAAACTCAAAATCAGGTTATTTCAATCCTATTAAAACAACCTTTCTGGCTAAAGTCACCAACCATGATCTCTTGGGCATGAACAGAATAAATACCATTCAAACAACAAGCTTTTATTTTATAAGGTCTTGATTATATAATATACACGACAATAGTTAGAGTATTTACAAACATTTATGACAAGTTTAGGGTTTGTTATAGTGTCTGGCTAAGGCACATGCCACAATGTATTGGATAAGACTGTACTTTACTATGTAAATAATACATTACCCCCACTTTGCTATTTATCATATTCTAGGGAAATAAGTCACCAATAGTCTCTTCCCAAGCAAGCAATTAATTTAAAATACATATAACAGTCTTATGCTGATTCAGCAAATCCAACTTTCATATTGCCATAATCGAACACTGTATGATAGCTACCCATGAAAATGTCCCCCAAAATCCTGTATTTCAGAAGCAACATTCATGAGTTGAAAGATTAATATAGGCATAATATTTCTAAAATTTGAAGGAACATTGGTACATCCCATAAAAACTTTATTTCTTCTCAACTACTACCAAAAAAGTTGGCCTTTTTCAGTGTATGTAACATGCTTACCAATCGGAGTCTATACATGTTTTATGAGACTAGAGCAGCCATACAAGTAAAAAAAAAAATTCAGAAACGTACCATAAAGGTCCACGAGGAGGAGCAATGTCTAAAGCTATAAATCCACTAATGCATTGTGCTGTGGCTCCTTTTCCCACTTTAAGAATATACTGATTCATGTAACAAGTATTCATTAATAAAAATGTGCTAAGTAAGGCAGGCTAACACTAGGAGGTTGAGATAGGACAGTAGAAAAGACATGAATTTTGAGGGTGTGATTTTTGGAGGCTAGGGAAAGATAAATTAAATACAATATGCCTTGTTAGCAAGTTACTAGTATCTTGATAAAAACTAATTGAGACACTATGGGGAACCAGGAAATAAAATTTCAATTAGATGCCACATACTACACCTTGGAAGTGATTATACCTGCTCTGGGGAAAGCTCAAACACTTCTCCCCCTATGGTGAATGAAACATTAGGCATTTCAGATAAAGTATTGCATTCAACAACTGACTCTCCCTTTGGGCTGGGGACCAAATCACAGAGCTGTAAATGCAATAGAGAATACACAGCATGAGATTCTTGAAAGGACTTGATTATTTTCCAGAAATATGAATATGATGAACGGTTTACCGCGTTGGCATGATCTAAGATTTTGATCTTCTGTCTCATTTAATCGTAAACGATTTTTCATCCATACCGCGGCCATCTCACAAGCTGTGCATCCGGCATCATTCCAACTACAAGATGTTCTCTATGTTTTTATCAACCACACTCTGGATGCCAATACTAAAATTTATAGGAGAATTTGTCAATATTTTTCCTTTCATGTACAACACAATTGATCATCCAAATGCATTTATCAGAACACAATAGGTTGATCAGATCATACCTTACACCTTGAGTACCATCAAAAGTACATAAACCAATTTGAGAGCAGATCTGTTGTGGCAAAGCCTATGAAATAATAGGAATTTTAGAAAAGTTGTTAAAAGTATAAAATATATGGATGGAATTATGGAAAAGATATGAAAATTAATAATAAATACCTCATTTATCAGCTTATCCAATATGGTTTTTCCATATTGAGCTACCAATGCCTTGCATTCTTGGCTAACAATACCAACCGCTCCAATTGCATGATTGATTTGAGCAATGACCCCCTTAAATATACAACGGTTTAAAGTTGAATCAGTTTCGTCTCATTACACACCAGTGGCTGATGTATATATCCAGCAACTGATGTATTGATCAGAAATAGTCAAATAGATCAATGAGCTAACTATAGATTCCAATAAATTACTATTGGCTCTCTAAACGAGATAAAGCACATTTGATTTTGTTTGACACATTAAAAGGAATTTCTTTTCATACCGTTGGGCCAGCTAACAAAGAGGTTCCAGAATCAACAATTGCCAAGCACTTGGCAGCACATAATCCTGAAAAATGTATACATCTTGTATGATTTATCAATAATTAAGGCTAACCAGTAATTAATAATGAATAGTTTCCATTCTCAAGAATGAAAAACCATTCAACAATATTATTAACTATGTATGTTCATAGATCATGGATACCAGTTGTTTTGCCATTAATTAGTACATCTCCTATTTCAATCTGCAATCGAAAGGGAAAATAGTTAGGGAGAAAAAATAAAAACATTGAGTTGTATAGCATGTTGAAAAATATTATTACTAAAGTTGCATTATGCGTTACCTGCCAAATAGCCTTTCTGAGTAACTGGAACATATGTGTGCTCACCCTTGTAATGATCTGAATCAATTCCACCAAATACAATCTGGCCGCCTTGTTCCTCATTAGTATTACGGTTTAACCAGAATGAAAATACTGGCTGTGTGAGAAAATGTTGATTAAGCATGTTATACCTATGATAACCATCAATAACACAAACAAAGCAATTTTTTCAATTTAGAGAGAAATAGAGAACAACTAATAATGAATCCATTAGGAGATAGTTGAAAATTTCATTTGTATATTTCAAACTTTACTTATTCTCAATTGCATAACAGCAAGCATCCGTGAACTTACCAGATTGGAGCAGCATTCCCAACAGATATCTCTTGAAATCCAACATCTAGTTGCCTCAATAAAATCCTAAAGCCAAGTCCCAAGTAAACTAAATAAAGACAGACTCATGAAACACTTCCTATATTGAAGAATAATACAGAAGTGTGTATTTAACAACATTTACCTGGTCATAAACAACCAAATCTCAAACCTTGACATGGTCCTGGGTAAAGAAACCTGAAATATGCCCAGTTCCATAATGGATTTCAGCTGATGACCCTGCCTAAAAATATCAAAGGAATAAACGTTTCAAAACCTCATCATACAATTATTATATTTTTAAATGTATATTATTTCTCCATAAATTCTGATTTCAATGAAAAATTCACCTTGATACTCTAAAATAGAAGGGTATGATTTATTTAATTTCCCATCATACGTCCTGCTTGTTGATACAGTTAGATAGTACTAAATGTCGGCGCTCTCCTTAGAGGAAATTTGAATCGTGGTTTGCCATTTTTTGAGAGGCCAATCACAACCTCTATTCATATAGAAGAGTACTATGAACCTACTTGTACATAAATGAATAGATGATAATACTAATAACTACATCTGTTGTCTAAAATTTGCATTTTCTTTTCTTTCTTTCTATTTCCAAGATAAATATGATTAAGAATGAAGCCTGAATCTGATCGCGTTTAAGAAGAGCACCTGGATAACTTTTAATTTTTGTTTAGTAGTTAGATACATAATGAACAAAGGAGATGCAAGAAAAAAGCACGATGTTAATCTTGAATTGGTAATTTCAGAGAAGTTTCCTGAACCAACTACCGAGAATGAAGGGTTGTACCATTTTTATTGCAAGTGCTAGATTGACTTGACTTGTACCTTGAGTGCAAATAGCAAGCAACCAGCACACAACATGAAATCACATTTTTTTCTTTTCACCCAGTTGAATAAAAACTACATTTTGAGGAAAGCTTTCACTAAATATAATCAAGGAGAGAAATTATGAAGACTTACTGAAAAGTAACACTTGGAGGAAGGTACCCAAAGATTGGAACTTCCAGTGTCAAATATTACAGTAAATTTCTGTGGAAGAGTACCTATACCAATCTCTCCAAAATACTGAGCATTCATGTAGTTCTTTAATCGAATAATACTTGTGTCATCAGAATTTTCATAGCCACCAAAAGGTCTGGCCTCTGTCAATGTTGCTCCTTCTGAATCAGTATTTCTTTTGAGCATTTTCCTTTGATTAAATTTGTTCTTTTTCTATCCAACTCTAATTATCCAATTACTAGGCCCTGAGAGAACCACAGGGTGGAGAAGTAACAGGAGAAGGGCGACCAAACAATATTTGGAACCCATTTTTTGTGCTGAGAAGTTGATAATGCATATCGTAGTCAGAAAACAGAAATCAATCTCACCCTATACAAGTTATTAATATTATGTGAGGTAATATTTTTAAAATTTTTGCATGAAACATACAATATGCTGCCAGAGAGTAAGCTTTTTGTTTTTATTTTTATTTTTATCGGTAGATGTTGTTTGCTAATTATGTTAGAAATGTCAGTGAATTTGCAATCACTCTCTTTCCCCCTCCCCCTCCCTTCATCATTTCCCAATCACAGGGTCAACATTATATACCATATAGTAAGCTTTTTGTATCAATAATAATTTTATTTCCATTCTTTCTATGGTAGACTATTGTGTCAAAGTAATAAATAACTATTCCATTCCCTGAATTCAAAACTCTTAGCTACGAGGTAGAAGCCACAAGACTTATACAAAATTCGAGTACGCCACAATTCCTAGTTACTAAATAAATTTGTTAAAAAAACTAGTATGTTGATAATATTTGGATAAATAAATTTCAGAATTTAATCCTTAATCTTATCCCTAAGTTGAAAATCCTTTGGACTTGTAGACTAGGTGAATAAAATCTGCTAATTTTGAACAAAATGGATTTTAACAGTGATCAAACTATGCACTTCCAATGAGAAAAAGATTATCATTATATGGAGGATCAACTATCCAATAAATACTTAAGCCTTCACTTAATAATCAAGTATCAAACAACAATCCCTTAACACTGACATCAACTAAGAATTACTATTGCTAGTGATGAAACAAGTAATTACACGAATGTTGTTATATGCTTAGCTGAATATGTTTTTCAACTTCCTTCCTTTACTTGTATGTAAAGCCACTGTAACGGGACGCAATTATTTATTAGATGTAGTTAGTTTCGTGATACATAATTACAATAAAATGAAAGAAAGAAGTGAGGAAGAAGAAGTTGAGTCACCTACCATCTGAAAGAAAACAGCATACTGTCACTTGTAGCAAGCACCTTTTCTTCTATTCCTCCTTAGAGTAACTTTTCCTTAGCCTTGAAAGGTTTTGCTTCTTTTGAAGCGAAAAGGAAATTCAGAGCTACTCGGGTGTCACCTAGTGCTGCTAATGAAACAAAGAACTCTACTTTGATGTTCTTTCTTTCTTTAGATTGAATATGGTTCTGCCACAAACATTTCTGAATTTACAGAGTCTCCATGTCACAGTAAGATATAAATCTGTGGGTTTGCTTTGGATGGGAAAATGTAACCCCTTATGCTTTTACATGTATTGGTTACTCATTTCATTGTTTGCATGAATTAAGTTTCTATGGTAGGTGAGGAGAAAAAAAGCCCTGAACATCCAGTACTGCGACAGCCCAGGCAGCCAATTCATAAAGTATGTCTGGGGTTGCATATTCAAAATGACAATATTCGAAATGTAGGATTTTTTTTAAACTTTGGACTTTTTGTTTTCTTTAACAATTTCTACTTTTACTCATGCACATTCGACTTTCTCCAGGAAAATTTGCAGCCCAGGCAAATGCGTTGTTCTTCACCTCCTCATAATAATGGTACGAATAATTACTTGTTAGCTATATTTCCCTTTCTCCATCATAAGTAAAACAACTAGTATTAATTGTCTTGTTATTCTACCAATTATGTTTGTTGCTTTTGTTGTCATTTTACTTGCTATCCAAAGTGGTGGCTACCACCAATGTTATTATTGCATTATCATCTTTTAAGAATGTGACTTTACAACTCCCATATACACTTCTATGCATACTGATTGACTAGGTCTTCATTTAGAAATTTCATTTTCAATTCCATTTTCATAGCAATTTGACTTTTGCGGATAATGAAAAGCTCTTATTGTTTCTAATTTAATATTGACTACTTGTAGCTTATCTATGCATACTGATTGACTTGGGGAGTTGTCTGAGAGTATTAACTATTAACCCTTGTGGAAAAGTAGGAAATTAAGTTTATGGAAAATCATGCTTCTTATGTATGGGAAAGAGAAAAATAATGGAAGGAGATGGTCATTACAGAAGAATAGAGTCACCAAATAGCTCAGCCATAAGAAAGATACTTGTTGCAAAAAATCATGTAGAAAACTAAATATATGAATAACATAACACTTCAATGAGGATAATGGAGTAAAGTCTGAGTTTCCTATTCCATTTGTTTTATTCTGGCTCAGTTGAGATATCTGCCATGAACTTTACTGAATATACAGATTTTTTTTATTATTATTATTAGAATTGAAGCAAGATTGGCTAAAGCATGGTATTCCATCATAGAAGCTAGCAAAATTCCAAATTTTACACCGACCCTTCAAGATCCAGACTATGTTCCTTAAGGTTCAATTTACAGAAACGCCAATGCATTTCATAGGTACATAAATGTATATTTTTTGGTCCAGCACAAGTTTCTGCATCAAACTAATGCATGCTAACCATCATGTTCTATAGAGATTTTATTCTTTTAGTGAGTGAATTATTGCATGACAACCACCTTGTATTTGAACAATTACACATTCTTGAACATTAAGAAAGAAAAAAAAAACTAAAAGAAGTGGAAATTAAATGGCCATATATAAAAGTTGAGCTGATAATCTCACTAGTGGTACTTTAGTTTCTATTAATTTTAGTAATTTGTTGACAGGAGTTACCTAGAGATGGAAAAGGTATTCAAGATTTTTGTGTATGAAGAAGGGGAGCCACCGTTGTTCCACAATGGTCTAAACAAAGACATATATGCCACTGAGGGAAGATTCATACATGAAATGGAAAAGGGGAGGTACTATCGTACTTATGATCCAGACGAGGCTTTTGTGTATTATCTGCCCTTTAGTGTGGTTATGTTGGTCGAATATTGGGTAAGCATTGAGCTCTCTCTCTCTCTCGTATAAGCTTAAGGGAATTGAATTCCTTAATTAATATAGCTCAAGTGGAGTATATAAAAGCATGAATTTCAAACAAACTCACCCATGCATGTTTGCATTATATGCTTTATATTTAGGACAAAATGTATATCAAGTTCCTTATATTCCTGTCATTAAGTTATCAAATTAAATAATGACATCTGATTTTGTTTTTTAATACTATAAATAGTATTTACTAAGAATATATTGCAAAACTTTAAAAACATATTCATGTATCATTGGTTTGAAAATTTTAGCATTAAAGATATATATATGTGATGTACATTTGTCCTTATATTTAATGTACACTTGAATTAGTTCATTTTAAGATATTTAAAGGAAAGCAATTGTTATTTAAAGAGCCAAAATACGTAAATTTTAATTTTGTGGCCATCGAAGGTACCTTTGGTTAGTCAATTTTAGAATTCAGCTGGAACGGTATATGAAATTTATTTTTTTTAAAAAAAAAGCATATTCTATTACGGTTCTCTAAAGAACCGTCTTAAAATCCTCAAAATATTTTTAATTTTTTCTTTTAAAAAAAATATTCTAAGACGATTCTCTGAAAAATCATTTTGAAATGTCTATTTTAAGACGATTTTTTCAAAAAACCATCTTAGAATACTCAATATATTTTAATTTTTTTAAAAAAATGCATTCTAACACAGTTTTATGGAAAACTTTCTTAGAAAGTGTATTATTTTAAGATCATTTTTAACTAAGAACTGTTTTAAAATGATATTTTTTTCTAAGATGGTTGTCTATGAAATTATCATAGAAAGTCTACATTTTCTACGACGTCTCCTATAACAACAGTTAATAACCAACGTAGAATGTGCAATTTAACAGATGTAGAAAGTGTTTTTTTGCCGTAGTGAGTTTTCTAACATCCCAATTTTTTGTAAATAAATTTAAAAAGCTTTTTAGTAAAATAAATAAATAAATAAATAAATATAGAGCAAATAATAGGCTGAGTACCCTAGGTATAAATAGTTATGTTAAGTCAGCTGCCTCCTTTTGGCCTCATTTTCGTTTTTTCCCTTTTCCTCTCAAAACCCTTTCTTTTTCCCGCAGCCCACCAAACCAGTCTCAGAAAAACGACGATCTCGAACCCGTTCACCGTTGGATCGTCGTGAAATTTGAGTATCATGTTCGCAACAGAATTCCGAGCATTCTCACCGTTGGAATTTCGATATCATGTCTGAACTGAGAGAAACACCCTTCGCATTGTAGCCTTTTTCTTTCCCGCAGAAACCCAGAGCTGTCTTGGTAAAACTACGATCCCGGTTTCGTTAACCGTTGGATTATTGTGAAATTTGGATATATTGTTCGAAATTCAATTCCGCACGCTTCCACCGTTGAGATTTGCGAGATAATATTCATGGAGGGAGAAAAAGGAATCGCATGAAGACAGTATAAGTGGAGGTTTCAATCTCTTCTCCGTCTCTCTGACGTTTGGGAATTCTATCGGAGCAGTCGGAGGAATAACTGAAAGAATTTCAGGGAACCGCTAGAGATGTTGCTATCCCTGGCTGAAGACACGTGAGTCCGCTCAAAGGTAAGGGATGAGTTATTCACAGTTGGGGATTAGTGAGAACATGTGTAGGGATCCTTAGAGAATTAAATTGGGGTTTTATTTTGAGATGTTTATTAAATTGCAATTTTTCCTTTATGATTATAAATAAAATATTGATGTCCTAATGAAAATTGCTTGATAAATTGTGCTCTTGATATTTGTATATTTCGACCTATGATTTTGATATAATTGTGTAATATTAGTTAAGGGATTTTAGTCCTAATGTTGTGATAGTGTTTTATATAAATTGTTATATTGAGGATATGAAATGATGATTCAAATTGTGAGTATGTGATGAATTGTAGAAGAATATGTTGCTTTGAGATTATAATATTGTTATTGAGATTGAGTATAAGTGTAAAGTTGAACATGTGTTAATTTGTGAGATACGTGTAAACATGTGATGGTGGATTGTCACACTATGAGAAGTGAAATTGTGAATGAGTTCTAGTTGTGGATAAGTGTGTAGTTAACACTTGATGTGAAATTACTTGTGTTGTAAGCTATGAATTGTACAATAACCCGACCAGTGTTATCTTGAGAAAAGCGTTGATACGCAGTGTTAAAGAGAAAATGTAGGTTTCCTATTTAGGAGCCAGTGTTAAATCATAGTGCGATTGTGTTGAACGTGTTTAAAACACGAGGGTAAGGTCGTGGGTATTGTATAATTTATGAGCAGTGTCTGCATGCAAAAATTATTTTAGGGGTTGGACCTGAATCAGGAGGGAGAGGCCCTGACGGACTCTTCGGGGTGTAGGCCTTGGGGGTCACTGGGTTTGAGTGCTCCTTTAAGCCTATGCTGATCTCATATGGTTGGAGCATTCTCGCAAAACATCGTGACCCTGACTGGTCTCCCTATGATCTTACTTAGTGAGAGTGACCTGACAAACCCATTGTGTGGTGTGTCTTGTTATGTACTCCTAAGCGCCCCAGGGTGGTTTTTCACTGACATGGTACCACATTGCATATAGGATTGAGTCTTAGCATAACTATTGCATATGCTTGCTAATTGATGTGTTATTATATCTTGATCGAAGTATGGGATTCTTGTGTAATGTGATTGATAATTGAAAAGTGAATTTTGAATGATGAAGTGGTGAAGTTACGTGAGCTATGTTTAAGCAAGTGGTATCTCATTTATATAATATGTATATTTAATTGTCTTGTTTCTCTATTAGCTAGGAATGTGATAACTCACTCCCTGTGTGTTGTTGTGTTTGGATCCTGTGATGATCTTGAACTTGTGTTCGGGGGAGCAGATGAATAGGTGGATGACTATGAAGAACCTCATGCTAGAGGACACGGGAACACCACGCTCTGATAGGATGTGACATTAGGATATAGGTTCTATATTAATTGTATGAGACTTATATGATTTTCTTTGAGTCGAGATGACTTTATTATTTATTTGGACAAGTTTGAATAAGATGTAGAAGAAAGTGAATGTGAGTCTTTTATCCATTTGAAAAGCTTGTATTTAAAAATGTTTTAAAAATACTTTTAATTAATATTTGAATTTTTATTCCTTTCTTAATATATATGTGGGGGGTAGAGGGTGTCACAAGTTTAGGTTGAAAAAAATGAAATAAAATAAAATATTTTTATTATTTAAATATTTTATGAAAAAATAAATAAAAGTGATTTCATTTCATATTTTATTAAATTGAAAAATAATCTATTTTATTTTATCTTATTTGAAATGACAAAAAAAACTTAATATCATGTTATTGTATAGAATATAATTAAGTAAAATTGAGATGTCCCCTTGTCTAATAAGTTACCAAGTGGGCTATGGATGACATAAGACAAATTGAAGATGTCCCCTTGTCTCTTATCCTTTTCCCATACAATCTTAATTTCTTTTTTATGTGTCCCAAGAATGACATCCTCTTTCAACCACTCGTTTTCTTAACCCTTTTTTTTCCTTCCCTACTACATCCTACCATTTGGTACACAAAACAACTACTACCCTTCCTTCTTTTATCTTTTATTCCTTGTTATTTTCTCTTCAAGATTTAGCCTCTTCCATAGCCAACAAAATTACAAAAGGGAATCAACAGCATCAAAAGATTCATTCAAGAGAAACCCAACCTTCCTTTTCTTTTCATTTCCATATCCGTACAAAACATGGGAAACTAATCTACTTTCTTTTATATATAACATGTAACATTATTTTCAAGCTTATGTATGACATACAATTTTGAGCATATTAAGGAGGCATATATTTAAAAAAAAAATATATCAACTATCCTTTAGCTCAACCTAAATTTTGAGCCCAATTGATGGGTTGGGGGGGGGGGGGGGGGGGAAAATCAAATTAATCAAACAAAAAATTAAAGGGAAGAAAAATTGGAAGAGAGTAACATGTGAACTATGAAACTATGACTAGTTCAATTTCCCTTAGAAGATTGGAATTGTTGATTTTATTTGTTATTGCTTGTTTTAATATTGCCATTGTTGGTGTTGTTTGATGTGGTTCCATTATTATTAGTACTGGTAGCATTGTTGTTCGGCTGTGCACCTCCAATAATGGAAGTGAAGGTTGTTGCCAAAGCTGCAGTGAAGTTGGGGTCAGCTGCAATGGCAACACTAACTGTGTCAGCAAGGTGTGGTGGTGGCCGATGAGATTGATTACTCAATTGGAAAGGGTCTGCATCGAGACATTTGAAGGCCAGAAAACTTGGATTGGTTATACAGTGCTTGGCCAAATATCTGAGGCAACAATGAGGCTTGTGAATTGGGAAAGTTATAAGGGACAACAAGGAAGGAGATTTGGAATTGGCTTGGTTGCTTTGGGAACTGTAATGGGTTTGGAGACTAATTCAAGTCCAATGTAACAATTGGGAATGGAGTTAAGACTGAGATAGGTGCTATGCCAGAGGAGCATGGGAGGAGTGTCCTTGTGAGGAAGTTTTCATCAGGCCATCAGCATTTGACATTGATCTTGAAAGCAGTATTCTTGCAGCCGAGGAAGTGGTTTGTGCCATTGGCATAGCAACTGGAGGCAAAGGGTGGTTGTGATTCACTTCATATGTTGTGATCAGTATTGTTTGGTCTTCAACACACCTTTGCACCTGTTACACATAAATAGTGACACACTCATCTAGTTATAAATATCAAACAATACAAACCACTTGCCAACTTTATCCTATTGTTGAGGTGTTGAAGAATCATATATGAGTCATAATTCAATTTTATTTCATACTTATTAGTTATTACTCTTGTTAAATTAATCTCAAACTCATCATACTTTTTAGTAGAAGAATATGTGGCGTGCAACTTATTCTTTTCTTGTTCCAAACATGTATCCTCTTTTTGAGGTGATCCTAATAATACGGAAGAGTGTTTTCACATGAATGGGTAATTCCTTCCACCATCCAAAGAAAATGTGAATTCTAATAAAGTCAAATGGGCTACATTTGGCATTTAGGGAAGGGACAAAGTGGGATGAAGACTTCTTGGAGGATCATATGGCAACATCATTTTCCATGTTGTAAAAGAAGATGCAAAAATTGCCAAAAATGGAAATGTAGCTTATAAACCCTTATGGTGAAGACAAGAGCCATGTTAATATTTAAATATTTTAAAATTTAACATCTTTTACCTTGGAGCCTTATTTGTGAAGTCTGCATAATCTATCACCCTTATAATGGTTTAGGATTTTTGATTTTGTGTGTTGATCGTGAAACCATAAAGAATTTTTTTTTATTAAGTTGTGTGTCAAAATTAAAATATGTCTAACCAGTTTAACTTTGTTGCTGAGAAAGAGAGTTGGAGAATCAAGGTTAGAGGTGTTCTCTTGCGGATGCCATATGATGTTTCAACCCACAAACAAACATATGCACGCAAAGTACCATTGTCCATGGAGATGGTGCGGGTGGACTCAAAGGTTTGTCATTTTTTAATTTTTTTAATTTTTTGATTTATGATATTTTATGATTTTATAAATTTTTTACTTTATGTTTTCAATGTACTCTATTCAATTTTTGTGTTGCTGACAATGACAGTATATATCGAACCATCCACCACAAGTACAAAATTATGTTTCAATACCCCACTAAGGTTGCATTGGTGGATAATGCACATACTCTCCCTATGATTTTGTACCTACAAGAGATATTGTTGGAGGTGGTTACGATAATGATTATTTAGTTGGTAAGGTTTTTATTCCTTGCAATCATAAAATTTTATTAAAATTTTAAATTAGATGTTATACTATATGGACAAGTTAAAATGATAAAATGTTTAATTTGCATAGATGTCATGAGTATTTTGACAGGTGTTGGGATTGAAAGAGAAAATTAGAAAAAATTGAAGGAAGACAAAAATGAATGTCATCCAAATAGAGGTTGATGGGTAAGTGGTATTTTTAATTTTTTTCTATTTAGTTCTATATGGTGTTTTATATGGTTTTAAATTTATTAAGTCATTGTTATTTTCCATATTTTGTAAAAAAAAAAAAAGTTTAGCATAGAGTGTACTTTGTTTGGTTCATTTGTGAATGAACTTAATGCATTTTTTGCATCTGGAAAAGTTGAAAATGTTGTTGTAATAGTCCATCTAGCCAAAGTGAAGTGTTTCTAAGGTACTTGAATAATGTTTTCTAATTGTCTAAGAGTTATTGTAAAGCTGAATGTGAAGAAGTAAAGGAATCAACAAAAATGTAATGTTAGCGCAAAATGGTAAATAGAGTAATGTTAGAGTTTTTTTATGGACTGATTTTATTTATTCATGTTTTTTTTCATATTTTTTTGAAGAATGCTTGAGTTACTTTCTCAAGGTCTAAACCAGTTAATTGATTTACCTGCATTACGTATGTTAGAGGATTTTTTGTATAATACACCTAAGAAGACTATTGGTGTTCTTGAATACTATTTTGAGGTAAAAGCTATTGATATAAAATTAAAAAAAATGATATTATTTATGTTATTTCTAATACTAATTTATTTTAGAATTATAGGATACCTCTTATGTAGTTTTCGGTATTATGAAACATGTTGTAGATGATGAGGAATGATGGTATACTACTTGCACATGCAACAAGTCAGTGTACCTTGATTCGAAGATGTTTTTTTGGGTGAAAAATACAACAAAAATGTCACAAATGTGGTTTTAACATAATATTTATGCCACTTATTTTCATGTTTTACTTTATCCTCTTATTCAACTCCTTATGTATTGTGTACATGTGTCCATGTACTATGTATGCCATTTATGTTTAAGTTAATATGTTGTCTACATTGTTAGGTACCATATGAATCAGATTCAACCACTTTTGTGATTTTTGATCTGGTATGCTACAATCATTTTCAACAAGTCATGTGCCAATATGTATGACACATACCAGAAGGTCTTTTTAAAATCACAGTTATGTGATATTTAGAGAAGGTACTTAATATGTTGGATTGTTGTTTCCTACCAAATATTAATCATTGGATTTTTGTGTTGTAGAGAGGTCTTGGGTGAAAATTTTTCAAAGAAAATTACTAATTTGATTGATAGGTCTTTCTTCTTGTTAAGGTTAAGAATGCATGTAGCTCCCTCTTTGAGAAATCTTTTAAGTCAAAAATATTTGTAATGATTTATCCAAGTTGTTCAAAGAAGGTTTGGTCGATGATACATTTTTAATCCAAGCACAAGTGCTTAATGACCTATCTATTATCTATTGAATACTTACATTCTTAGCCAACATTTGTTTTCAACTTTGCCTGTGTTACATTAAATTTCTATTATATACTAACTTTATTTATTGATCATGTGATGTTTGTTTATCACAATTTAATGTTCAAGTTTTCTGATGTTGTTAAAAATGACTCCTAATGTGATGCAAAAGAATTATTTTAATATCTTAAAAGATAAGTAATTAAAATTCTAAACCACTTAGGCATGGTGTAGTTATTTTAGACTCCTAGAGTCCATCCTTAATTTCAGTGTAGTCCCTTTAAAGTGTAAGAAGTCATTTTAGTAAGGTAAAAGTGAGAACTTACTATTATTTTAATATCTTAAATGGTTAAAAATCCAAACCACGTGGTCACACAGTACTTATTCTAAGATAGCCATTATAATATCATATTTTTTTATTAATATTATGAGATATTATAACTCATTTTTAATTAATAATATTATAATTATAATATAAATAATTGATTTATTTTAAATCAAATAATTGATTGTTCTAAAATAAATTGGTTATATTCTTAAGAAATTAGTCATCAATTATTTATATAATTAAGCAAATAACCTCAACAAAAATTAACGTATATGAGTTGAATGCATCATTAATCCGTTAAAATGTTACATACTTTACTTTCATAAAATTTATTTTTCACATTTATAATTAACTTTATTTTTTAGACCTTTATAAGACATCGCATAAACTATATATATATATAATGCGCATGCGCAGAATAGGAATATTAAAAAATATAATTATTTTTTTATCAGGACAATGATCAATAAGCTAGGGCTTAAATCTATTATCAGTATTGTTTCACGGATTCAAGGGTTATTATCTATATGATATACATTTTTAAAAGTGTTAGGTGTTATTATTTTAATCTTATTAGGCAAAATTAAAAGTCCTAAAGTCGACTAATAGTATAATTATTTTAGTGCCAACAAATTTGTACTGTAATCTAAGTCTTTAAAGGGAGTTCTTACTATTATTTGAATCTCTTAAAAGTAAGTCCTTATTATCATTTTAGAACCTTAAAACTGAATTATTTTTTTTGAAATTACATGTTGATAGTGTAATTATTTTAGTCAGTTAAAAGTGAGAACTTACTATTATTTTGATATCTTAAAAGAAATAATTAAAATTCTAAACCATGTGGTCATATTGTAATTATTTTAAAATAACCGTTAAATTTATTAATTATAATATTATACTTTTTAATAATATTATGAGACATTATAACTAACTTTATTATTCCATTTTTCCGGACAAAATACATGCTGTTAGCTGAGCATGCAAAAATGACAGCAGAAATGTTTTAATTGCAAACATAACTCATGAATACTACGCACATGAGTGGTTGTAATCACAATTTTCATGCACAAATATAGAACCAAATGTTTGTGATATTCAACAATATGTATTCACAAGAAATTTGTGACATTATAATTTTTTTGCACAATGTAAGCTACAAGTTTATGACAACACTATTAAAGTTCTGCATTATAGAATTGCAGCCATCATGAGAGGGTGTTATCTAATAAGAGAGTTAAGCTATACATTATTTAATTAAGAATTCTACATATTTTCTTATTTACTCTTCATCACTCCTAATATTTATTATTTATGTGACCATTAATTTTTTTTCTTCGTCAAACACTCCACACATCATTGATATATAATTTGACTATGATATGTTGTCACATGTATAAACATGTAACTAGTATTATCTGATAATGATTTGCTTCACCCGTGCCTATATATACCTTCCTTTCTATACTTGATTATTGATATAATTTGACTACTATGTGTTTGTCACTTGTATAGACAATAATGCCTAAGTTGTCACTCATTAGACCTAAGGTCAAATTAAAATTTTGTCAATCTTTAAAAACTTAGCATTTTATATAATAAGTATGATAATTAGAACCTAATTTTTCATATTGTATTGTAATAGTCTATCTTCCACCTAACTCCTAGTGGGTGTGCTGATGTGGTGGTACACCTATACCACCTATACCAAACATGGGAGAATGGTTTCTTCATTGACACCACCCCATAAAAAAATCAACAATCTCGTATTTGAAAGGAAAACAATAAAAATAAAATAAAAAAAGTTGGCCTTAAATTAATAAAACTTGCAACAAGTGACTCTAGGTACAGTGTCATCAGCCTCTTGGTCAACATTTATAGGAGGACTAAACTTTGGAGCATTGTTAAGGGCAGCCACCCATCCATCCAAGGGACTATCCTTCCTCTCAATTTCCTTCCCCAATTCTTTTAGGATGACACCTCTACATTATTTGTTGGTGACTTTGATCTTATTCACAACAAACGGAAGGTTAATTGGTTTCAGTATATTAGTACAGTGTATAAATCTATTCTTGTCTTCTCAATCAGGCGATATATCATTGTCCACCATAGATTGATGGATGGTGAGAAGATTCAAACCGGTCTATTAAGAGAATCACAAATTCATTAACTAGCACACGATCAAGATCATCACAATATATAAATACATAGATACATTAAGTAAGTAACCATATAGGGTGATGATTAAAAGACATGTGTTTTGTTGTAGACCAAAGGGTGAGTGACTTAGGTTTAGTTTGGTTCCAAGATAGACAAGAGTGGAGATGAGGCATGAAGTCAAGGTTGTATATGTTGTTGTGTTCATGGTCATCTTTGTTGTTGATATTGTCAAGGAAGAAGTCAATCTCTTGTGGACGTGGGGCATCTTGTGAAAGATAAGGTTTAATTGGGATGGGATGGCGGAGACCTCCCTCCCAAGGGTAAATTTCAATGTATTAGTTGTTTAAAATAGAAATAGAATTTCTGTCTGAAGAGATAAACAAAGAATAAAAAAGAAAAATAAAAAATTTTGGTGTTTCCTTTAAAAAAAAGTGTAGTAACTTATTTTTGTTTGTTTCAAACGTGTGAAGATTGGAAAGACTCTTAGTATATATATAATATGTATATAATAAATTTTTAATGTATATTATCGATATAATATAACAATCTAAGTAGTAAGTCAAATATCTTTATACAGAAATATATAATTAGAAATATTATATATATATATATATATATATATATATATATATATATATTATATATATATATCATACCGTGGACATAATATCATGTATTATTGACTTTATATCTTTGAATGTATATTTTGTGAACAACTTTATAGTGAAAAGTGTCGAACTTAATCATTCTATGAATTATACAAAATATAATTTTACTTAAAATGAATGAACTCATTAACATTTAATAGGACACATTTTCATGATTTTAACATTTTATATACTCAATTATATCAAAGTCATCAATTTATATAGTAATGTTGAAGACAATAGTTTTCATCTTCAAAGCTACTTAAAACATGTTACATTTAGTAAATATTACTTCTTCTTACGATTCACATATTTAATCTATATTTGTATAACCTTTCAATATGTGAAAAAAATTAATTTACTATTATATCCAATATATAATAAACAAATATATATTTCAATACATCACATGTACACCAAATTCAATATCACACGGCAATCAAGATATATTATTTTTACTTTCATTGCAATCACCAAATATTATACAAGATATAATATAATAATTATTTAAAATATATATTAGAATCTTGATTCACATGTCAAATATACAAAACTCACCAACCATAATCCAACAATTGAATATAGGTTTTAGATTTAACAAATCAAGTCAAAGCTATTTCCGCAAGCTTAAATCACAATATATGCATTGATACTTAAATAAACACACATTTTTTTATTATTCACACTCAAGTCAATAAAAAAATTTGTTAAAAAAGGAAAAAAAGAGCACACAATGCTTTATTTTTGGATCAGACCTTCATCCCACAAATAAGATATATCACATATCTAATAAACTAAAACAATGACCATGTATCTCGACATGTTTCAAATTCACCAAAACACATATGATTTATTTTAATTCGTCTAAAATTTGGTTTATAAAGTAAAGTTAGTGAATGCATTATAATGGCATGCAATTGCATGGAAATAAACAATGCAATCAGTTTGGTTCGGAGCTGATTGGAGATGTGCAGTTTGACTTCGTTAAAAATGGGTGTCCAAAATGGCAAAATCACGTGATTACGCACATTTGGTCCAAAGAATTCAACGTTTCATGAACTACAGATGATCTCGTACAACAGCTTCTTCAAACCCATCTTCTACAAGACAACATTCTCTACCAAATGCACATCGCTTCTTTTCAGCACCGGAATGACAAGAGAGTAACGGGGACCACACAAAACAAGTCAATGATAAGAAGAATGAACAACACACCACCACTAGCACAAATAATTTACTTAATTGAAGAAAAGCCACAAATATTTCAATATTATTTCCAACTCAAATTTCACACATGCATCCAAACTTCAGGAAATAAATGAAGTGTAGCAAGCAGCAGGGTCTCCACAGTTTGTGGGGCCATTAAAACGGGTTCAATATAACCACTTAAAAGGTGGAATACACATGCAGCATGTGACTTCGGAATTGAGCTAGCTAGGAAATTATCTAACTAGACAGATAACGGGTCATCCATGTCTCAAAGCGAGACCAAGCAAGCTGAACTGCAGCTTCATCTTCATCAGGCATTCCCATGTTCTTCCTCCTCTGGATTCCTTCAGTTGACCTGTTCATGAATGCATGTGCATTGCCAGGATAGATATGTACCTCATGTGGAATTCCGGATGCCTTCAGCTTCTCTTCCAATGCCTTGGCCGCCTGAGACGTCAGACAATGTCAATACAAAATTCAGTGGTTTAAATTTGAACATTTTCATCTATGAACATGAACGCAATTCTGCTCTCTCTCCTTTTCCTATTCATGATGTCTACTAACAACAAAATACAATAAGTGACTGATACAACCATTGGTGAAGAATTACGTGAGTCTTTAGTACACGAAGGCAACCAAGGAAGGTGGGGGCATGTTTACGTGAGGAAAGGACATTAGAAGGGTGATTTGGTCATAATTGTTAGTGAAGGGGTATTTTGGGGTGTGGAGTTAGACATTTTGCCTTTTGTTATCTTTATGGTTATTAGTAACAGATTTGGAGAGAGAAGGGGGATCATTCTGTTTTTTGGGGATTATTATCATTTTGGATAGAGGAGCTTGGCTCTGGGACAGACTGGGTACCCATTCCTGTCTGTTTTTTCTTTGTTCTTGTTATCTTGTCAATTCAATCAAGGTCTCCATGTTTCATTCACAATATCTACGATATTTTGTTTTCTGGTTCTGCATCAGTGACTGAAATTTACCTTGTCCAACAAAATACTCATCACAAAATAAAGGGTATATATTTCAAATAAGTTCTAAAATGAAGAGCAAGGTTACAATTTTGATGTTAGTTATTATGAAAACAATGAAAAAAAATATGTTTCACAAGATGAACGCAATGGCAACAGCTGAGTGATAGAAAGGTCAGAGACCCAGTTTATAAAGGTTTTGTATCACAACAGTTTTCTCACTTAAAAGACACCCACACTTGGGAAAATTGAAATCTGGATCATTTAAGCTTCAAAATTTCCTCAATTTTATTTAGGGTGTCTGGGTATGCTTGGTATAAGAGGTTGATGATGGGAAGATGAAAGACAGAGTGGGGAATAAAAAGTTATGGGGAGAAAGGTTTTGCTTTTGCTCAATGATATTATCAAGAAAGTGAAAATCTCATGAATGAAAATTATTTTGCATGTCTTACTAATTGAAATATGAGTGAAATTAAGATATAAATTGCAAATAAACTCTCATACTGTAACATCTGAAAAGCCAACAAAATTGTCCAGCTCTCCAAAATGAGCCTGAACAGGAGCCTTGGCTTGTGCAGGGTCAGCAAGTTGAGAAGCAGGAACTCCATAGAATGCTACAGAAGCGTCAACCTCTTGAACCAAGACAGAACTGGCAATAGAGAGAGCACCTCCCATACAAAATCCAGTTACACCAGCCTGTTGCAATAAATGATGAGGAAATATTTTTATAATTAACACAAAATGTGTACTGCTAATATTGAGACAGTTAAACAAATTAAACTTTATTGAGCAACACATAAACCTATGTTATTTGGAGCTTTAATCTAAGTATATAATCAACCATATCAAACTTTATAAGAACACCTTGGCTCTCTGCCCACAATAATTATCTTAACCCAACAAACTCGTATGACAAAAACCACTATTGAGAGAAACCTACATTTACAGTAAGTCACACAAAATCTCAGCAGAATTATGTACTATATAAAAGATAGATTTTTATAAAAAATGCCTGTAAAGAAATTCGAACTTAATTAGACCAACCTATAAATACGATCATAATATACGATTTTCAGATTCACTATTTCACTAGCCATTGGATCAAAATATTAAGTATAAATAAAGTTTTATAATAAACCCCCAACATAAAAGTAGCAAAGCTGGAGATATCATAAGTAAATTACAAACAGGATCTATCTTTAAGGGACTAAAGCAACTTCCCTTTCACTCATTCAGTTCCTTCATAAAATAAGACTTAGGTCCTGTTTAGACAAATTTCTCCAACTACACTTGTAGAAAAAAAAAAGTAAAATAAATTAAGCTTTTGTCATACGTTAAAATCGATTTTTGAAGAAACTAAATGAGAGAGCTTCTATAAATTAGCTTATGCATAAGCTAATTTCAACTTATGGGAGAAAATTAATTCATTTTACCTTCATAGTTTCTTTTCGTATAAGTGCTTATTGAGAATCATTTTCTTTTTCTGTGTTTATTGAGAAGTTTATCCAAAAATGGCCATACACTAGCTCATTTTACACCTCACATAAAGGCTAACTTATGTCTTTATGAGTTGATAACAAGCAGAAAAACCTTCTGTAACTATTGCATGATGATAAAAGCACAACGAACTATTCAGACACAGGTTAACAGAATCAAATGTTTATACTAAGCAATTACTGTAGATGACAGAGGATTTTTAAGATAAAGAATTTTTCATCTTGAAAACAAAAAAAATGCCAAACCTTCTTTGAGCCATTTGCTTTAAGCCAGTTAACCGAAGCAGCAATATCCTTCACAGCACCTTGCCAATCAAGACCATCCATCAAATGCTGAGCTTCAGCAACATCCAGACCAACCTTTCCTCTGTATAAACTGGTTAAGAAAAGCAAAAGCCATCAGTGATCCAAATGTACATAGCATGTGAAATATTGCCACATGAATAAGGAGTTAGGAAAGTTTAGGGGTCATTTGGTTTGATAAAACATTTTCTATTTTAAGTTTGTATAAGAAATAGTGAAAACAGAAAATGAATACAGAATGTTTCCTGAATAAAATTAAAAAAAAAAGAAACAAAATGAAAACAACGTAATATTTTTGTAATTAAAAGTAAAAACAGGAAATGTTTTCTCAAACCAAACTACCCCTAAAGTGCCATTATCTTATCTTACTCTGGAATAAGAGCTTTAAACCCACTACCAAGCTGAGAAATCTTCACGGCATGGTTCTTAATTTCGTAATCCACACCCCACCACTCCTGAATCACAACAATTCCAGGAGCATCCTCTTTTCCAACCACATATGCGTCAAATGTCTGATCATTGGAAACAAAATTGCATAACAAAGATAAAAATTTAGTTCCAGTGCAGATAACAAACATGGAAATTGTAATAGATATAATATGATGGAATAAGGAAAATGGCTTAGGAAAATTGTAGGTACAATACCATACAGGGAACGATATCTTGTTAAAATCATCGTAGTCTAAAATCTAAATCACAATTTTATGCTGCAAACTACATCAAACTTATTGAGCATGGTAGATCAGTAGCATAGCACGAAATAATCAGATCTAACTACAATTCACCTGTCAAGCACAGATTATCGAAAATCACAACTGGGCATATATAGCAGTTTCCACACAGTAAGCACGGTCAACTAGGGTAAGCGGAACGAAGGTAGCATTCAATTACAAAATTTGATATTGATAAACACCCAAGCTAACATCTATGATGAAAATTCATCATCACAACACATTAATCAAAAAGCTCGAAACTTCTATTTTTGGGCATGTTGTAAACAAAAGCCTCCACTACAGATGTTCATAGAATCAAATGAAGAAGGAAATAAACAAGTCAAAGATGAATTTAGCTGCAGCAATTCCAAAGCACACAGATGATTCTGCTTCATATTAAAAATTAATGGAAATATAGTAAGGAAAATAAGTTAATAGTGGGACTGAATGTAGTGTAAAAAGAAAAGAAAAAAAAAAGTGGAAGGGGAATGAAAGACGGTACACTCACAGTGTCATCCCTTTGAATCTGAATTTTCTTGAAAGGGGATGATTCAGTGGAAGCCATGGAAT
Organism: Glycine max; assembly: GCF_000004515.6. Taxonomy (NCBI): domain Eukaryota; kingdom Viridiplantae; phylum Streptophyta; class Magnoliopsida; order Fabales; family Fabaceae; genus Glycine; species Glycine max. The sequence goes on along the minus strand of NC_038248.2, from coordinate 36,836,005 downwards.
GGGAATGGAGATCAGTGAGAAGCAGATGGGAGAATTTCGCAACATCACTGATGAAAAGAGGCCATTTTTATAAGAGAAAAGAAAAATACCCAACAACTTACGAACGACGTCGTTTGATTTGATTTTCCAAACACCAAGTACAAGTATTAAAAGTGAAGTTAATTACTCCCTCCACTCCTTAATATAAAGTCTAACATAAATTATAATTATTATTTAAATTACAATATTTTTAATAGGTTATAACATATTTAAATTGTTTTTATGATATATAATACTTCTTTTTTTTCTTTTATAAATACTAGTTGGGTGATCAAGGTAATATATGTGATTATTTAGTTATTAGATTATTTTAAAAAAATTATATATTAAGAACAAACAATTTTAAATTAATAGATGTGAAATAAAATGACGATAAGGAGTAGAAATTGTGTTTATTATAAGTTAAGAAAGATGTCTAAACATGTTAAGATCTAAACTCAGTGAAATACAATTTTGTCAATGATAACATATGGTTGCATTTATGAAAAAATAAATGAAATATTGATTGCTTGAAACTGAAATGAAGAATTTTAAATCCATCCTCTCCAAGAATAGCAAAACAACTATTCTCTTAAAAGTAATTGTTAAAATAATATCTCATTTTGGATCCTATAGACATGGTCCTTTAAATAAAAAGTTTAATAGTAAATTTGGTTTATTTATTTATCTCAGTTTACCAATTTGGTCTCATTGTATTTTAATTCATCAATTGAGTCTTCTATTTTTTTTTCAATCCCGTTATTTTAATCGTTTGCGTTGATCGTCACGTGTCATGTTTTTATTAAATATTAATTAGGTGCATGAAATTAATCTCCATGTTATAAAATTAAGTTTCATTTTTTTAAAAAGATTGACTTTATATATTTTATTATTTAGAGTTATCTTATAAGAATTAAATAATTCAAGGTCACAAAAATAATCTTTTTATTCAAGATCATCTAACTGATCACATATTACAAAATTAAGGTAACTTTTCTTTGAAAAAATTGGTTTTATATATTTTATTATCTAGTGGTCTTAGAGTGATCTCATTGATTAAATTAATAATCAAATTTTTAAATAGTTTTATTGTCTTTTGTTCATTTTCAAACTAAACTTAGGATAGATTTAATGACAAATTAAGTAACCTTTTATGTGCATAAGATTAAAAAACAACCAATTTAGAGGATAACCTGTGAATCAGTAAATTCGAAATAACGATGATATTTTCAAGCAAAACCCTCAATTAAATAATCCAACAAATTTGACTCTACTGATATTGGGATAAAATGAATATTCATATAATTTTTTATGTTTCATGTACAGGTAATGACATTGAGATTCTGTAGACATGATTTTTGTAAAACAATAAAAAAAATATTAAAAAATTTGCCAATTGAGATTCAATGATATCATCAAAACATGTCCAAAATAAAAGGCTAACATAAAGATTTGAATTTCAACTTCACTGAGCCAGCAACCCAAGTTGCTAATTGTGAATATGAATATGGCACTTGCTGGGGTAAACTGGTAAGAAACAGAAACAAATATATTTTTCAAACAAAATTAACCATTTTTGCAAAAATATTTTTTTTTTAATTAGCTTTGAGGATTTTGAGGAACTCTAGATGGGGTGGTTGAATGGATCAATCTCAGAAGATGTGCCAACCGGGTTGAATATTCAAAGAAGAGGTTGGAGACCAGAGTGCTGTACACCAGATCCAATTGCCTTCACAGGAAGTTCTCCTGGAGGATTACTCACTACAATGGTACAACAAAAGAGATGGGCCTCAGGCCTCACTATTGTCTTTTTTGGAAAGCATTCTCCTCTTATAGGCATGCTCTTTTGGTAAGATCCATTTTAGGACGGCAGGCTTGTCTTATTTTTGGCTTACCAACTTGGGCTTGCGTGGTCTATTCCTAGTTTGCTACATTGCTCTACTTGCATATTGCATTATTAGCAACACCAATATCTTTCCTAAGTTAGTTTCAAATTCCTATCCAATTTTAATGGCAAGGTTATATCTTATATGCTAGACAATAAGAAGGATTTAATTCCAATCCACTTTGGTCCAATTCCTCTTTTTATGAATTTTCTCCTCATTTATATGGTACTTGACTTTTTCACTTCTACTCATTGTGAGACTTTACTTCACACTTGTATTCCAACACAATCAACTTCTGATGCTGATGGAAATAATGCAGATGCTGGAAGTTTCACGTTGTCCCCAGTTTTTGTGGTAGGCATGACAATTTTGTTGGTGCATTTGACAACAATGTTGATAAAGTTTTGTGGGTTGCAACAAACTCGTAGTGGGAATGGGAGTGGACTAGGGGAGTTCATCTCTAGTATGTATGTGTGATAACGGATAAATATGAACTATTTTTTATAATAAAAATATATTGAAAATATCCTTAAAAATATTTATTTAGTAGTTATTTTTGGTTTAAATATTAGAAATTAATATTTTTTTTATTTATGTCTTGTATATGTGAAAATGAGGGATTAAAAATAAAAAATTTTAGAAAATATTAAAAATATCAATAAGAAAGATTTTTTGGCATCAAATCAAAGTCCACTCCAACAAGTATATAAAGGGAGTCAAGCCCAAGTCCACATAAAAAGGGAATCAAGACAAGTAGAAAAGACACCACCCTCTGGAGACTTAGAGGTCTCTAATGAATACATCATAAGCACGAGTATCTCTAGTAGGGGAAATCTTTCTTTCTATGTCTTTTTTCCCTCCCTTTTCTTTCATCAGTTTCTAAACCCTTTTTTTCAAGTGTAAAGTCCCTTATGACTATGAGAGGTTAAACCCTTAATTAGGGTCTGACAGGCCTAAAAAGTCAAAAGATGTATTGTACACTTCATATTTATTAATGCAAACAAGTGTTTTCTTTCCTATTATCCTTTCTTGTTTTAATTTCATGTATATTCATCATTTCATCATCTTTAGGGGTTAGATGCTCGATAGAGACTAATCTTTAATAGAATTACAAGGAAGGTCTTACATACATCAGGGATTAGTCGCTCGAGAGAGAGTAATTTCTAATAGAATTAAAAGGAAGATGTATATTAATAAAATCATTACTAGACATAGAGTGATTGCATTATACCCATGCATGCATCACAACAAGCATCTAGAATTAGAATTTTATGTATTTTATCTATTGAGTCTTTGTAAAGACATTTGGAAGATAGATAGGTAAAATAAGACTTGTGATCCTGAGACATCAATGGCAAATATTTTAACATATGTGGGTAGAAAAAAAATTGAGTAAATTGATAGAGAAAAATCTAAAATAATACATCTTAGACAAATAAGGCAGACTAGGTCTCAACATTATCACCAATATTATCACATCCTTAGTTTATCTTTCTTTATCTTCATCTTTTATTTTTCTTGCCTTTTACTTTTCTTATCTTATCTTTTTTTTTTCTTTATCATCTTTTAATTTAAATATTTTATCTTCTTTATCTTTTATTTCTTTTTTTTTCTTTTAAATCTTTATCTTATCGTTTATCTTTCTTCATCTCTTTATTTTAAATTTCTTATTTATTGTTTGTAATTTGGATTTGCATCAATCTAAGTACAAACAAAATTCTTATAGATTCGACACTTAAATTTTCGAGTACTTTGCTTGTGACAAATTTAATTTACTTATTAACGAGTTAACAATGTGACAGTGTGTTACTAGCCATATTTGAAAGAGGGCTGTTTGCCAGAGGAAAATATGGGATTCCCCTATCCATCGTTGTCAAGTCAGCAGTGTTTGCACAAGTGTTTATGCACTTTTGTAGAAGTAACGCTATCAGTTGATTGAAATTTCTCTAGACAGTGTTCTCATATTTCTTTGCATTATGTGCTTATTATCTGTTAGCTATTAGTGAATGAAAGGTGCTAATTAATTTTGGAGAATAACATCACTTTCTACAACCCTTGCTTGTGCAATACTCAAGGGTGAATTTGGAAATTTTCACCAAGCATCCCTTTCTATTAATTTCTTTATTGTTTTTATTTTGATGAAAACATATCAAATGATCATCACCTTTAGGCTTAAAAGGTGAATAAGAAAGAACCTTCTTTGATGTTTTCCCCACTAACAGCTCCAAAAACTTGTATATGTCACTGTCACTGTTGAGATTCAATGACTTTTTCGCACTCTCAATTGTTGTTTTGCTCACAACAAAAGTATCCAACTATCATTTTGAGGACCAAATATCAACACCTGATTTCTACGGCTTCTTGTTGAACAATACGAATTGGAAATGTCTTACTAAAATTCACTTTCCCTCATACTAACAGTTTATATCCTTTTCTAGAGGATTAATCTCTATCCTTCCAATCCACCGCAGTATAAGTCAGAAAAGAAGAATTATTCAGTACGAAAGCAATTTGCCAAAAAAATATAAAACTCAGTGCGAAAGCAGAGAGCGGCATATAACCGAATTGGTGAAATTCTTTTGTTGGGTGCATTTGCTCTCAATCCTAATTTTATGAAACCTTGCCAGTTGCCATAATAAACTATAATTCATCCTATAGAAATTACTTTTTGGCCCTAGAAAATGTCTATTCTTCTTAGTTCATGCAAGTTGCAAGGAAACAAATGTCACAATCTGAGGTGCGGTGAGTTGGTATTCGGCAAATTGACCAAATGAGGTTTCTTTTAGAAATTTATTCTCAAAAGAGGTCTGTCTTAAAACTTTTTACAAAGGGGATTCATTTTTGAAAGCATTTCGCCAGTCCTGTTGGCGAAACAAGACACGTGGCGTGGATACCGCCAGTCCTGTTGGCAAGATAGGGGACACGTGGTGTGGATATCGCCATTCCTGTTGGCGAAATATTTTTGGTTGTACGGAAATTATAAACTCAAACGGTTGTAACTTTTGATAGAAATTTCCGTTTGAGACTCATAATTTGTTAGGAGATTTCTCCTTCAATTTCGATCGTTTTGACATATTATGGACTTCAAACGGACATTTCTATAAAAAGTTACAACCGTTTAAAGTTTATAATTTCCGCACAGCCAAAAGTATTTCGCCAACAGGAATGGCAATATCCACGCCATGTATTCCCTGTTTGGCGGTATCCACGCCACGTGTCCTGTTTCGCCAACAAGACTAGTGAAATGCTAATAGGTCTGACAAAATGCTTTTAAAAAGGAACCCCTCTATGAAAAGTTTTAAAACAGACCTTTCTTAAAAATAAATTTCTAAAAGAAACCCCTTTTAATCAATTTGTCGTGGTATTTGGTATTCCTATCACAGAATCTTCAAATGATACGACACTTGAAGTTCGCTGAACCAAGCATGATGAAAGTCCTTTTCTTGATTGGAAATTTGGTTATAAAGTATTGTATACCAATGTTTAAATTATCTTTTTAGAAAGATAAGGAACTATGAATAACTAGAGAAAAAAATTTTAGAAAAATCTCAAGATTTTTTATGAAATTGTTTGATGTATATTTTTTTATTGAAAAATTACATGAAATTCATTTAAATTTATATTATAAAAAAAATTCATCCAAATTTTTATGTTTCTAAATACAAGAAAGATTTTTTTAAGTTGTAAAAAATGTTAATGGAATATTACTGGATTTGTTTGCATTCCTTAAAAAATAAAAGTTATTCTAATTAACTATCATAAGACTCATTTAAAAATCTTAAACACCTAAAAAAATTCTCTTTTTTTAAATCTTTCCAAATCCTATTCCAATATACATTTTAAAATGATATGAATATCATCACAAATTTCATGGTAGAAGAAAAATCGCCCTCAAGATATTAAGTATTCATCATACAAGATGTGAACTGTAGAGCCAGATATTTCATGTAGACTTAGAGAGAGTACTTTGATTGGCCATTGTGTCAATCACAGAAAGAGAAAGTGGGGACAACTTATTATTATATTTATTATTATTGGATAAATTTATAAATTTGTTTTTTTATTGAAAATAATTTCAAAATTTCAATGAAAGAAGGAGAAATTTGGGATATATGGAAATTTTTAGTGTTGTCATTGAATTAACCAAACAATATATGGAATAAATTTTGGTCTTTTTAATTTTTTTATTTTTTAATTTTTTTATTTTTGTTCCTACGTAAATTATTTGATATTAGTTCTTATTAAATATTTTTTTTGAAAAAATTAATATAAAATGAAAAAAATTTATTGGGGATCAGAAGTAAAATTTTTTAATTTACTAAAGATTAAAATAAAATATCAAGAATTAAAAATAAAATTTTGTATTATCAAAGATTCAACTTAAAAAAATTTATTAAGAATCCATGATAAAAATTTATAATTTATCAGATATTCAAAACATATTTTAGTTATAGAATTAATTAAAATATAAATACAAAATATAAATCATATATTAATTTCTTCAAAAACTATGCTAAGAAGAATATAAATAATATAAACAAATCATGGGAGAAACATCCAAAACGATGGTGACATTTGAAACATATTATCGCGGGAGGGGTAGACCCATCCCGAAACGAGAAAAGAAAAGGAAAATCAAAACAAGAAAAAAGGCAACATAACCATTTCTAGGGCAAAAGCATTTTAAAGACCAATGCTTGGATTTTGTAATGTTTTCTTAGGTTTATATATATATATATATATATATATATATATATATATATATATATATATATATATATATATATATATATACTGTGTACCTTGGTTACCTTTCATCTGAATTCTGAACTCCCTCACCCTGACCCTCAATGTTAATGTAAGTGACATCATAAATCAATTATTTCTTGGTATAATATTGTTATTTATAAACTTACATATTTTTTTAGTTTTTATAATTTAATTTATTTTTTTAAATTATTTTTTATTTTTAGTCCTTATAAATTATATTTATTTAATTTTTCATCTTTATAACACCTTAAATAATATTTTTTTTACTGTTTAAAGTGTTTTCTAAAATATTTTAAAAGAACTAAAAATAAAATAAAAAAATTTGTAAGAACTAGAATAAAAAATAATTTTAAAAAATAAAAAATAAAAAATTAGAAAAAAATATTTAGGCCTTATATATATATACAAGTCTAATCAGATTCAATTTCTCTCAATACTGCACATTATATAGTAGATTTAATTACTACTATTAATTCTTGGGGATTTTTTTGCCACAACCCGCTCTTGGACCATAATCGGTGCAAAAATTATAATTTTCTTAGTCTGGCTAGTTTATCCTATATTAAATGATATGTAAAAAAATATATAGTATATCCAAACAAACTAATATATATATATATCCAACAATTATATATCAATGCCTCTTTTCAACACAAACCCTTAACATATTGTCCAACATATCAACTAATAGTGATGTTGGTCATAATTACTAATCATCAAAGTGTCTCAAAACATCATCAACGTATTTGTAGGAGAGGATCATTTAAATTTAAAAATAAAAGAATTCTCTCTAAATCTATTACTACCCTTATCCCTATAGTTGCATTATACTAGTAGAAAAAAAAAACTATCCATCGCAATGGAGGCCTACCAAAAGATAATCAAATTCATGGGTTAGCAAATCTTAGAAAGTTAGCTACTCCACTATTTGTGTATATGAGAAAATAAAATAAAATAAGGAGATAAATCACAAAGATTTAGTGAGAGCATAAAATACAAAACGGACAAAAAGGAGAACACAACATCGCACGAGTCTTAACATCCAAAAGGAATTTAAATAACATTAAATAAAGAAAAAAAATGCAACTTGTTTTTAGAATCTATTGTGTACTCTCTTGAAAAATTTTAGAACAACATGTATTCAAGAATAATAACTTTATAATCAAACTTTCATTCCACTATATGCACATAGACCCCATTATCTCTTCGTTGGGGTGAACGGTAATTATAGAACTACGACATTTAACTCGTAGGCTGCATTATATCTTCGTTGTAGTGAACGAAAAATGTAAATATACTCTGAGTAATTAACTCATAGGCTACATTATCTCTTCGTTGTAATAAACAACAAATATAAATATACTATGAGAAATTGATTCTTAGGCTACATTATCTTTTCGTTGTAGTAAACGACAAATATAAATATACTATGAGTAATTGACTCATAAGCTACATTATCTCTTCGTTGTAGCGAACGACAATCAATCATGAACTCATAATAAATAAAATAAACTAATAATCCAACATTCATTCTTATATATCTTATCAAAATCTCAAAATAAATTCCAATCAAACGAAAATAAATATTTTTCCTTTATTCTCAAGTACTCCTAAAATTTCAAAGATCACAAAAGAATATATATATTTTGAAGTTTACTTGTTTCTCCTAAAAGAACTTTATAAAAAAAATGCCGCTTAAGTAAATTAGTTACTCACACAAAAGAACGCAATCAACACATTTCAATGCTCTTGGGAGGATCAATCACCATATTTTCCACAGGATCTAAGCATTTAAAATAAGAAAACAAGAGATTAGACAAAATTCCCAAATTTAGTGAACCTAAGGTTTTGAGGAAACTACAATAATCCCTAATACTTAGTTTCTAACCCTCTTCACACAACCCATACTAAACAATGCTATAAAATACTCATCTAACACAACGAGTTATAAATTTTTATCTTTAAGAAATCAAATAGAAATTTTAAGGAAATGAATGATGTTCTATTTTTCTCCAATCATATTCTTGTGCTTGGGAATGATACAAGGATGCAATAAACTTGATAAATTTTAAAACAATGAAAGGATATGAGTGAAAGGTTGAGAAATGAAAATTTGAGAAGAAGAGATAGGATTTTAGAGATGGGGGAGGATTATTGAGAAAGAAGAGGAAATTTGAAAATAGGGGGTTCTTTTGGTTATAAAACTAAAGGGGGTTTCGAGTGGTTAGAAAACCCAGGAGGTTTCGGGTGGTTATAAAATTAAGGGACTGGTTATTATTATTATTATATATATTAAAAAAAATGAAACCGTGCGCTTCATTTTCAATCCTTTGGCAACACAAATAGTAAAGGTGCAACCTTTCCAGTCTCTTGATTTTGCTCCATGGCCAACCAAGGATTTGATCTCCCTTTCTACGAAAAAATTTGGTTCAAGCGAACATTTCAAAGAGTGATGGACACCTTCATTTTAGTTCTCCTCCTATTGCTTCTTAGTTACCGAATTTTCTCATCCAACAACTTCACTTTCCCATGGTTCCTTGCTTTCTTATGTGAATCTTGGTTCACCTTCACTTGGATTGTGATTCTCAACGCCAAGTGGAGTCCTGCAGTAACCATAACCCACCCAGATCGTCTCTTGCAACGGTATGTAACACAAAGCTAAAGTTCTAGTCCTAATGATAATAACCAAAGTCGTAGCTTATTGTTAAATGCTTCTTCTTGCTTATTAGAAACATTACTTACAACTATATATGAATTTTCACACTTCACCAACAGGGTACCTGAGCTTCCACGAGTAGACTTGTTTGTGACAACAGCAGATCCTGTACTTGAACCACCCATCATCACAGCCAACACTGTCTTGTCTCTTCTAGCACTTGACTATCCAGCTAACAAGTTAGCTTGCTATGTTTCCGATGATGGTTGTTCTCCTTTTACTTTCTATGCCCTTGTTGAAGCCTCCAAATTCGCTAAGCTTTGGATACCTTTCTGTAAAAAGTACAATGTACAAGTGAGAGCACCCTTCAGATACTTCTCTAATGTTGCCACTACCAAGAGTGATGACTCCCCAGATTTCAAGCAAGAATGGTCACAAATGAAGGTAAGTACAATAAAATTTCCCTACAATGTTTGAGACATCCATATCCCATATAGTCTCGCAAGGTAACGAGAAATTATCAGTTTCATATTACCACGTGTTTATGGTCATAATTAATCACAATAGGACACAGTCAAATTTTTTAATTAAAAAAAGTAATAATATTTGACTATGTATCTGTTGAGATTAATAGGATCTTGGTGGTCAAGGTAATAGGGATATGTTCGACATTCCAAGTGATTGGACTGGACCATGAGCCGCAAAATGTTCTGTCATTGCAGGATATGTATGACAACCTTCGACAAAATATTGAAGATGTGACCCGAAAACAAATTCCATTAGAACTTGATGGAGAATTCGCAGTTTTCTCAAATACAGAGCAAATAAATCATCCAAGCATAATTAAGGTAACAATACAGTAGTAAAAAAAATTCATGCATCTAACACCATTTGTTGCATATTGTAACACTTTTAAGCTTGCAATTAACAAATTCAGGATTATATGTAATTATATAAATACATAAATACGTCACAATTCACAAACTATACTTCTTTTCCAATGCATGCGGGCAGGTTATATTGGAGAATAAGGATGTTCTTTCGGATGGGTTGCCTTACCTGATATACATATCCAGAGAGAAGAAGCCAAATCATTCACATAATTACAAAGCAGGAGCTATGAATGTGTTGGTATGTTTCTAACTAACGTTTTGTCCGTGGAACTCTGATTCTGATTCTTACAAAAGTAATTGATCAAAGTATCAAACCACAAATTTATTTTGAATTGATGACTCACATTTCCTTTCTCATCCTTCTTAACTTAATATGTGCAGACAAGAGTCTCTGGGTTGATGACCAATGCTCCCTTCATGTTGAATGTAGACTGTGACATGGTTGTGAACAATCCCAAGTTTGTCCTGCATGCTATGTGCATTTTGATGGATTCCAAGAGTGGGAAAGAAGTTGCTTTTGTTCAATGTTTCCAGCAATTCTACGATGGAATAAAAGATGACCCTTTTGGAAATCAGTGGGTGGCTGCCTATGAGGTGTTTTTTTTTTTTTTAAACTTTAAATAAAGCTCCAAGCTTTCTCTTCACCAGTAAATTTAATGAACAAAGGAGCTTTGGAAATTAACATTTTCTTGTTTTATATCTAATGCAGTACATAATACGGGGCATGGCAGGACTTCAGGGACCATACTATGGAGGAACAAACACCTTCCATAGAAGAAATGCTATTTACGGTCTTTATCCTCATGAAATGGAAAATGGAAGAGAAGGTCTTGTTGCCCTCTCATAAATACACAATCTCTCATTCATTATACATCTTCATGATTCAAAATTTTGCAATGTGGTATAAGAAGTTATATTTATATGATATATTGTTTATTTTATACCTTTAGATGAAAAATTAGGAGAAAAGATATTGATACAACAATTTGGAAGTTCAAAGGAGTTTGTCAAATCAGCAGCTGTTGCGTTGGATGGGAAAGCATACCTTCCCAAAGATATCAGTCCTTCGAATTTTATTGAGGCAGCAATCCAAGTTGCTAGATGTGGGTATGAATGTGGTACATTCTGGGGTAAAAAGGTATACAACATAAATAATTTTATTTTTCAAACAATTTCTTTTGCAAAATTTAAATATTGCTAACTAGCTTAGTGGATTTGGAGAACTTTAGATTGGCTGGTTGTATGGATCAATCTCAGAAGATGTACCAACCGGGTTGAATATTCATAGAAGAGGTTGGAGATCAGAGTGTTGTACACCAGATCCAATTCCCTTCACAGGGTGTGCTCCTAGAGGATTTATCTCTACAATGGTACAACAAAAAAGATGGGCCTCAGGCCTCACTGTTGTCTTCTTTGGAAAGCATTCTCCTGTTATGGGAATGCTCTTTGGTAAGATCCAATTCAGGGCTGGCTTGTCTTATTTTTGGCTTACCAATTGGGGCTCAAGAGGTCCATTCCAAGTTTGCTATGCTGCTCTACCAGCATATTGCATAATTACCAACACCAATATCTTTCCCAAGGTTAGATCCTATTATATCCAGTTTTGTTCGCAAGGTTATAATTCACATTATAAATGATTCAATCTCATGAATTCGGAGGTTAGTATAATCATTTTTTTTGTATTATTATTCCAGGGACCTGGCTTATGGATTCCAATTGCTCTTTTAGTGATTTACAATCTACATACTCTTTTAGAGTACCTTAGAATTGGGTTGTCAATTCGATATTGGTGGAACAATCAGAGAATGAGCTTAGTAACAACCACAACTGCATGGTTTATTGGATTTTTGAGTGCTATGCTTAAGCTATCAGGGATATCAGATACTGTCTTTGAAATAACAGAGAAGGAACAATCAACTTCTGGTTCTGATGGAAACAATGCAGATGCTGGAAGGTTCACGTTCGATGAGTCTCCAGTTTTTGTGGTAGGCACGACCATTTTGTTGGTGCATTTGACAGCAATGTTGATCAAGTTTTGGGGGTTGCAACCAACTCATAGTGAGAATGGGAGTGGACTAGGGGAGTTCATCTGTAGTACGTATTTGGTAATGTGCTACTGGCCATATTTTAAAGGGCTGTTTGGCAGAGGAAAATATGGGATTCCCTTTTCCACCATGTGCAAGTCAGTGGTCTTTGCATTAGTCTTTGTGCACTTTTGTAGAAGTAATGCCATCAGTGGATGACTTGAATTTTCAGTATATATTGTTCTCATATTTCTTTGTATTCTGTTCTTATTATCCGTTAGTTATTAGTGAATGAAAGGTGACAAATAATTTGGGGAGAATGCTATCACTTTCAGCAGCTCCTACATGAACAGTATTCCAATGAATTTGAAATCTCTGACCAAATGTCGTTGTTTTCTTAATTTTATGGCGGTCTATGCCTCGAGCTCTTGCACATAAAAAGATGAACTTTTATAGCACCTCCAATTAGTGAATTCGATTGGAGACCATACCTAACCCATCAATATATAAAAAATTTGTACAGAATAATCCCACGTTTAAGTTATTGCTATTTATTTACCGTCATTTTCTTTAAAAAAAATCGGTCAATACAATGACAATGCTCAGTTTAAGATATTGCGAACTCTAGAGCCTAGATATTCATAGAGTGTTTTGATTGGCCATTGTGCAAATTATAGAGAAGCTATGTAACATCCTTGATTGTACATACTCAGGTAAGGATCCCAATCAGGTGGTAACAAACAACTAAAAAGTAGCTCAATAAGACAAGCCAAAGAAAGGTACAAGTAGTTTATATAAATTTTACATGGGAGAAGTACCCGGAACAACGTTGTTGACATTTGAAATATTGCTTGTAGTGGTAGTAGATCCTTGCCTACCCGAGAAAAGAAAATGAAAACAAAAACCAAAACAGGTAAGTGGCAACGATCATCGTTTCTAGGCAAAATAGTACTTTTTAAATACCGATCATTGCTAGGATTTTGAAATGTTTTCTTTTCATAGGTTAATTTCACTTTTAATAGAATGTATAACTTGATCACGTTCTGTCAGAACTCCTTTCACATTGCTATAACTAGTGTAACTGTGTAAGTGACATCATCAATCCATATTTCTTTTGTTGTTTGGAAGGGCAATAACTTAACCAATCAGTTATTTCTAGGTAAAAAAATTGTTTATTCGATTTATACTCTGTCCACAAAGGAGTCTAGTCTTTTTCTGATCCTCTCAACACCAATTATTTCACAACTTTTCTGTTTTCAAATCCCTTGACAACAAATAATAGTGCAACTGTTCTAGTCTCTTAGGATCTGTTCAATGGCCAACCAAGGGCATGACCTCCCTCTCTATGAAAAAGTTTGGCTCAAGCGCAGATTACAAAGAGTGATAGACACCTTGATTCTATTCCTCCTACTCTTGCTTCTAAATTACCGTGTTTTATCATCCAATAGCTTCACTTTTCCATGGTTCCTTGCTTTGTTATGCGAATCTTGGTTCACCTTCACTTGGATAGTGATTCTCAACTCCAAGTGGAGTCCTGCAGTAACCATAACCCACCCAGATCGTCTCTTGCAATGGTACGATGTTTGTTGTTCCTTTGATAAATCAAGCTTTTGTGAATTTGATTCCCTATATATTCACATGAACACTAACTCTATCCCTTGTTATACTAGCACTAGCTAAAGTTGTAAGTTACTAAATGCTTTTTCTTGGTTTATAGTGGCATGGCATATGATTATTAAACGTGCTTTTACATTCTTTTTTTTTTTTTTTTTTTGTTTATCTCAATCAATAGGGTATCTGAGCTTCCACCAGTGGACTTGCTTGTGACAACAGCAAATCCTATACTAGAACCACCAATCATCACAGTCAACACTGTTTTGTCTCTTCTAGCGCTTGATTATCCAGCTAACAAGTTAGCTTGCTATGTTTCTGATGATGGCTGTTCCCCTCTTACTTTTTATGCCCTTGTGGAAGCCTCCAAATTCGCTAAGTTTTGGGTACCTTTCTGTAAGAAGTACAACGTGCAGGTCAGAGCACCCTTCAGATACTTCTCTGATGTTGCCACTAACAAAAGTGAAGAGTCACTTGAATTCAAACAAGAATGGCTACAAATGAAGGTGAGTATAAGTACGACAACCTTGCCCTGCATTAATTGACAAATTAACAATCCAAAATAGTCTCCAGTAGACTGTAGTCCTGTCTCCTAAATTAACGGACAAAAACTGATAAACTATGAGATAAGCACCGAATAGTCGAATACTATATATGTTCAAACTGCCAAATACCCTGACCATGAAAAGCAAAATGATTTGCGTTTTGTATTTTGCAGGATATGTATGAAAACCTTAGCCGTAAAATTGAAGAGGTGACATGCAAAACAATTTCATTCCAACTTGATGGAGAATTTGCAGTTTTCTCAAATACAGATCAAAGAAATCATCCAAGCATCATTAAGGTGACAAGTATATCATGATTCCTAATTAGTTGGCAGTGACAGTAATGCATAAAAATTATACTCAGAGAACTTTCAAAATAAAAATCAAAGAAAAAATAGAGTAACATCTCCATGTTTATCATTATAATAAACAGAAAAAGTATAAGTAAAAATATTTCCTCAAACTATTTAACCGATCTTAACTTCTAAATTCTAAATTCTAAAATAAGTTAACACGTCAGAAGTGCTACATCTCCTCTTCCATAGATCTATTAACACTACCAACTCTAGTTTGCATTCTTTTCTATTTAAATTGCCTATTTTAGTTCTCTTCCATTCATTTCTAGCTTCCAAATTCATAGAAAGTCAAATTATAAGGAAAATAATCTTTCTAACCCTTGTTCCTGTCAAAGTTCTGGTTCTTGCACGTTTGAAAAATGAACAAGAAAGCACCTACTTGCGTTACAAATTGGCAGGTTATAATTGAGAACAAGGATGGTATTTTTGATGGGTTGCCTCACTTAATTTATGCATCCAGAGAGAAGCGTCCCCAGTATCATCATAATTACAAAGCCGGAGCCATGAATGTCTTGGTAAGTTTGTTAACTGATATATAGTTCATGAAATTTTGATTCTCATTCTTTCAAGTTAACCCCAAATTTATTTTGAAATAATGACTCAAATCCATTCTTATCTTTCTTAATAACTAATATGTGCAGACAAGGGTCTCCGGGTTGATGACCAATGCTCCCTTTATGTTGAACGTAGACTGTGACATGTTTGTGAACAATCCCAAGATTGTTCAACACGCTTTGTGCATTTTGATGGATTCACAAAGAGGAAAAGAAGTTGCGTTCGTTCAATGTTTCCAACAATTCTACGATGGAATAAAAGATGACCCTTTTGGAAATCAGTGGGTGATTGCATTTGAGGTGTTTTTTCAGCTTTAAAGAAGTTCTTACTTCTAAGTTTACTCTTCACTGGTAAAATTTATGAACTAAGCAGCTATGTAAACTAACATTTTTCTTGTTTTGTCTTATGTAGTACATTATACGGGGCATGGCAGGACTTCAAGGACCTTTCTATGGGGGAACAAACACCTTCCATAGAAGAAATGCTATTTATGGTCTTTATCCTCATGAAATTGAAAGCGGGAGAAAAGGTCTTTCTCTTACTCGAATACTACAAATTTTCTGATATATATATATATATATATTGAAAAATCTACTTCGGATTAAGAATTCTTATCATATCGATCATATTTATAAAATAATACATATATTTTAAGAAGATATGAAAATAAGAAGCATTTGATCAAATATTTATAGTTGTTTAATTTTAACAAGATTTAATACAAACAATCAAAATAATATATCGTGTAGTTCAACAATATGATATCAGGATAGTATTAGAGTCCGTTTGGATACAAGGCTACAAGTGTTCTTAAGAGTTTTTCTATTGAAAAGTCCTATATTTTCGGTCAAGAAACTCTCAAAAGCATTTCTGGCTTGTATCTAAACAAATCCTTAGTAGTCGACTCCTATATAGTATTATCCAAGACACTTGAATTGTTGTATCTTCCACAGGAAAATTAGAAGAAAAGATATTAATACGACAATTTGGAAGTTCAAAGGAGTTTATCAAATCAGCAGCTCATGCCTTGGGAGGGAATGCATATTCTGCTAATGATATCACTCCTTCCAACTTTATTGAGGCAGCAACCCAAGTTGCTAATTGTGAATATGAAGATGACACTTTCTGGGGTAAACAGGTATGGAACAGAAATAAGTATATTTTAACTATTTTCTCAAGAACAGAATGTTGTTAATTAGTTTTGAGGATTTTTGGGAACTCTAGATGGGGTGGCTGTATGGATCAATCTCAGAAGATGTGCCAACCGGGTTGAATATTCAAAGAAGAGGTTGGAGATCAGAGTGCTGTACACCAGATCCAATTGCCTTCACAGGATGTGCTCCTGGAGGATTACTCACTACAATGGTACAACAAAAGAGATGGGCCTCAGGCCTCACTGTTGTCTTTTTTGGGAAGCATTCTCCTCTCATGGGCATGCTCTTTGGTAAGATCCAATTCAGGGCAGGCTTGTCTTATTTTTGGCTTACCAATTGGGGTTTGCGTGCTTTCTTCCTAGTTTGCTATGTTGCTCTACTTGAATACTGCATAATTACCAACACCAATATCTTTCCTAAGGTTAGACTCAAATTACAATCCAATTTTAATGGCAATGTTGTATATATGCTAGACAATACAAATTACCAAGGAATCACTTTGTTTTTGTTCCAGGGACTTGGCCTTTGGATTCCAATTGCTCTATTTGTGATTTACAACGCACATACTCTATTAGAGTACCTTACAATTGGGTTGTCCATGAGACATTGGTGGAACAATCAGAGAATGTGCATAATTAGAACCACCACTGCATGGTTTGTTGGATTTTTGAGTGCTGTGCTCAAGCTATCAGGGATATCAGATACTGTCTTTGAAATAACAGAGAAGGAACAATCAACTTCTGGTGCTGATGGAAACAATGCAGATGCTGGAAGGTTCACGTTCGACGAGTCTCCAGTTTTTGTGGTAGGCACGACCATTTTGTTGGTGCATTTGACAGCAATGTTGATCAAGTTTTGGGGGTTGCAACCAAATCATAGTGGTAATGGGAGTGGACTTGGGGAATTCATCTGTAGTACGTATTTGGTAGTGTGCTACTGGCCATATTTTAAAGGACTGTTTGCTAGAGGAAAATACGGGATTCCCCTATCCACCATTTGCAAGTCAGCAGTGTTTGCATTAGTCTTTGTGCACTTTTGTGGAAGTAAAGTTATCAGTTGATGACTTGAGTTTTCTGTAGATGTTGTTCTCATATATCTTTGCATTATGTGCTTTTTATATGTTAGTTATTACTTATTAATGAATGGAAGGTGCTCAAATTAATTTGGAGAATAACATCACTTTCAGCAGCTCCAGTCTGTATAAATATTCATGGTCATGGATGAATTTAAAATTTGTTACCATCCCTTTGTCGTTATTTTCTTGTTTTCTGGTAGCCTTTTCCCCCTCAGTTAAAAATCTTGCAAATTGTGACATGTCACTGAGATGTCAATGACTCCTTAACACACACAACTTAAAAGTAATTCTGAACATAGCAAAAGTATCTAATTATCATTTTTGGACCAAATAATATCATTTCTAGAATATCCCAAAGTTGGCGGCAGGAAACGTAGTTAAGTACAGTGTTACAGTTTTATCAACGATTATTTTTTATAACAGGATTTTTGTAATATGTTAGGACATTTTTCTTTTGTGAAATTTTTCTTTTGAATATTTTAAGTCATCTCAATGATTGAAGAAGGGATTGACTCGTATAAAATTAACTTGTTTGGATAGAGCAATTTAGTAGGAGAATTTTTTTTTTAAGGAATTTAAAATGATTTATGATAAAATAGCTTGTTTGAATAGAATATTTAATTTTTGGTATTTTTATGAATCATTTTGATTGACTAAAACAATGAGATTTTAATTTTTTTCAAAAAAATATAAAATTTGAAATTTTTTTTTCGGAGATGCTCACTCTAACTCACGTTCTTACTCGCGACTCTTTTTCGCTCAACACTCGCAACTATGGGTAACCAAAGTTTTTACAGCCGACATCGACATAAATTGTTTTTCATTGACGTTGGCCGAGGTTTTTTCGATCATAATTTTTTGTATGATGTGAACCAAAGTTATTTTTTGTCGATATCGGCTAAGATTTTTTTAGATGATGTTGGTTAAGGTTATTTTTTCACTGACGTCAATCATGAGAATTTTTTTGCTGACGTCGGCCAAAGATTTTTTTGGCCGTTGTCATCTAGGTTTTTTCAGTTGATGTTAACCAATGATTTTTTTGGCTGATGTTAGCTACATTTTTTTCTACTGACATCAGTCATCGCTAACTTTTGAGTAGACACATGCTAGGGTTTTTCAGCCAATGTCAGCTAGGTTTTTTCAGCCAATGTCAGCTAGGTTTTTTCAGCCAACATCAGCCAAAACTATTTTTTAGCCAATATCGGCTAGGGTTATTTTTCAGCCGATGTTAGCTATGGTGTTTTGGCTGATGTCAACTAGATTTTCTTAGCTGACGTTGATTAGGATTTTTTTTACTGACATCGACTAGGGTTTTTTGCCTGACATTAGTCAGAATTATTTCTTAACCACATTAGCTAGGTTTTTTTGGTTGATGTTAGCTAAGGTTTTTTCTGCTAACACCAGCTAGGTATTTTTGACCAACATCGAGCATGACTATTTTTAGTCGACATCGACTAGGTTCTTACAGTCAACATCCACTAAAGTTTTTTCGGTTGACATTGGTTAGAGCTATTTTTTAGCCAACATCAACCAAGACTATTTTATAGCCGATGTTGGATATGGTTTTTTGTCCGACATTGGTCAAAGTTATTTTTTAGCCAACTTCGATTAGGGATTTTTCGGCCAACATTGACCAATGATGTTTTTTGGCCGACATTGAGTAGGTTCTATTGGTTGGCATTGACCAAACTATTTTTTAGCCGATATTGGGTAGGTTTTTTTGTCAACGCCTGCTAGGATTTTTTAGGCCGGCATTGGCTAAAAGTAGCCTTGGTCAATGTTGTTTGAAGAGACCCTAACTGGTGTCGGCCAAACAAACCTTAGCCAACGTTGGTAAAAAAACCTAGTCAACATCAGCTGAAATATAGACTCAACTGATGTCAGCCAAAAAATAGTCCCCGCTGATGTCAGCTGACAAATATTTCCAGCATACTTTGACAAAAAAACCCTATTTGATGTCGACCTAAAAATAGTCTTGGTTAATGTCCGTTTAAAAACATCACTTATTGTGGTCAGACAAACAAGCCTAGTTAAAATTATCAATATTTTATATTTTTAAATTATTAAAAATTAAAAAATATTTTTTAATTAATATTTCAAAATTAGATTGTGTTTGTTTTCTATAAAGTTTAATATTAAAATTTCATCTATTTAAAATATAAATTTAAAATTTTGCATATGGAAGAAATTGAATTGTCCTATTCAAATAAAGAATTTTAAATTGAATAAATTTGAATTGATTTATCCAAACAAAGTATTTGAAAAGGAAAGAAAAATAAAATCAAAGCAATTCAAATTTTAGACATTTCAAATTCCCAAAAATTTTAAAATTACTGATCCAAAGGTAAGGGACTTGCAATGAAAATGATTAAAAGGGTAGGTATCCATTTAAGTTCCGGTTTGTTTGGTGTGATGTCCCTGCCCCTGTTTTATTTGTTTTGATTTTACGTTGTTTGGTAATCAAAAGGAAGGAATCAAGGACCACCTAAAAGATAATTTGGCACAAACTACATATGGCATGCACGACGGTGCCCATTCCTTTTTGTTGTTTTTGTTTTTCCTTCGTTTTTCCTTTTCTTTTTTGTACCTAATTCTTCTCCTTCTTTTTTTTTGTTTTTGTTTATTTTTATTTATTCTTTCATATTTGGGTTCAAGATGGTCCCGTTTTTTAATAAACTGATAGAAATAACAGATTGCAGTGATGAACTTCTACACTTGAAGCCCAATCTGAATAATAATAATAATAATAATAATAATAATAATAATAATAATAATAATAATAGTGTTAAAAAGAAATGAAGCAAAACTGATTAGAATGGCTCAATGTGAATATGATACTAGTTAGAGATATAAAACCGTTAAACTGTTTGGAATATCTTCACCTAAAACATTTAGGTAGAGTCGTGGATGATTTTACATCACAAATTGTAGTTGTCATATGCGTGCAGCATGGTGGGCTTTTGTGGGTTTTTCTATTTTTTTTTTCTACTGTCTTTTTCATTGAACTCATCTGATTTTGTTTTTAGTTTTGTATCACAACTTGCATTATATCTGCAGGGAGAACGAAATTTCAACCGGTTTGGTGGGTGTCTGGGAAAGAACTCAACAATGGGCAAAAACTTAAGGCTTTTGGATGATCTTCATGTTCACATTCTTGCTTCTCGTGAATCTAGTTCGGGAAGGTAAATATGAATTCAATATTTTACCTTCAGTTTGCATCTTCTCTCATGCTTCTAATTCAGGGAGTTTAATTTCATCTGGCTACTTGCTGAATGCTTCTGTCAATACTTGCAAATTATTTGTAAACCTTGATGATTTTGGTTAGATTTTGGATAGAAATCAAGTGCAGCTCCAACCCTTTGAATTTGTCTGTCAATATGTTATTGATTTTCATGTGTTAAATTGTCAATCTTAGCTTAGGCGCTTCTGTTTTATGTACTACAAATATGGGATAATTTGAAAATGGTATGATGTGCTTATGTATTATGTTTTGGAAATTACATGTCCAGTAGACTTTTGGTAGCCTAGATCTCCATTACAACGATGTCTAGTAGACTCATTATAATCATGCTTCATTAAATGGTTGCAGGGATACCATTCGCATGGAATACCTTACTCTTCTTAAAGAAATGACAGAGCCCCTGCCAACCCTGCCTAAGGTGGTTTGAAGTACACGTGTTCTTTAGTTTTAAACATACCAAATGTTTTAAGCTGAAATGCTGAACTTGATTGAATCTCATTGCCCTTTTTGAAATGATCAGGCTGAAGCAGTTCAGCAAGTTGTGGAATTGATGAATACATACTCTATCAGTCAAGAAGATTTTGATACTATAGTAAAGTTATCAAAATTCAGGGTTCCTTGACTATATTGTTTTTATGTTGTGTTTACTACAAACTGCTCTCAACGTGTGGTTAATTTTTTGATATTATATGAATCAGGGTCATCCTAAAGCATACAAAGAGCAAAGCTGATTAGAATGGCTCAATGTGAATCTGATTAGAAATTAACAATGAATAGGATTAAACTGAAAAAGAAAACAGTTAATAAAATTGAGTTTTCACACCAAAAACAAAGAAAAATAACACAAACCTTCTTGTTACATCTTTTAAGAGTAGTTTGTAAATAATTAACAAACAAGACAGTCCACCGTGAATAAGCAAAACATTTTAAGGTGAATCTTTTATGGGTCTTCTCCTCATTTTGGTGTTCAACTTTTTCACTTTTGTCTCATGTGAAATTTCACCTCACACTTGTAATTCAATAACACTCTCACTCTGATCGGGAAATAGGTCAACACAATAACAAATTCTATAACAAAGTAATAAGCAGCAAAAATAAATTCCCTCAAACTTAACCTGTGAGAAACATCAATGAAATATAGAGCGCAAAATAGAAATTAAGGAAAAAAACAAAGACACAATTTGTTTAACGTGGAAAACCCCTCAATGCAAGGGTAAAAATCACGGGTCGTCCAAATCAAAGAAATAACTCCACAATAATCAATGAAGATACAAGAGAATCTTCAACAAGTGTACTAAAACATGATGCAAACAGTCAAATCAAAACAAACTCCCAAATTGGTACAATAAAAACAAGAAGCTAAAACCTCAAAATATAGAACAGATAATGCGAAATACTTATCTCTCTCTACATATATCTTTTTTCCGATCCAACCAGCAATTTGAATTATCACTCGTGTAGAACCTGCTGTCCAAAAATCAGTCTGATCCAACAGTGAATAAATCCGCAATTGCAATATAAAAAACACTCTCTAACGGGTATGCCAAAATCCCAATGATTTTCTCTCTCACTATATCTCACTCTCTAATCTGACCCCTCTCTACTTAAATAAGTGAGACACATGGGCCTTCTCATTTGAGTCTTTATTCCATATAGGAAGGGAGCCAAAAAATCCAACACTTTCCTATTATATCCTTTTCTTCTCCTTCCTCTCTCTTCTCTATTCTTCTTCTTCGCCGAAAACCATTATTTCCCTTCATCAACACACTACACCATATCTCAAATCGCTAACACACTTTGTCGCACACCGCCATTACAAACCACTATTTCCACTCACCAACACTCTTCTTCTTCCCTTCGTTCTCTACTCCCATCGCCTCAAAGCTCCACCATCTCCGCCATTATTGACGACAAACACTTCATCATACCTAGCGGTCGCAACACCACCTCAAGGTTGCTCCGCCACAAACCTTAACTGTGGTCCCTCGCATAGTGGCGTGCTAACTCTCCTACAACGACGAGATCGAGATCGCGTTCCACTACCTCCGCAACGTAGACCCCCTCCTCTCCCCTCTGATCGACATTCACCAACCCTCAACCTTCGACAATTTCTACACTCCCTTCCTCGCCTTAACCTGCAGCATCTTGTGCCAGCAACTCGCGTACAAAGTTGGCTCCTCTGTCTACACACGCTTCATCACTTGATATTTAACATTATTTTGAGAATATTGCTACATCTTTTTTAACCAATAAAAGTATAATATGCACCTTGGTTGTAAAGTAAAGGAA
This sequence comes from Glycine max, assembly GCF_000004515.6. Lineage (NCBI taxonomy): Eukaryota > Viridiplantae > Streptophyta > Magnoliopsida > Fabales > Fabaceae > Glycine > Glycine max. The sequence continues at coordinate 36,812,932 of NC_038248.2, read as the reverse complement.
TGTAATAAATCATCTAATACTTATTATTAATTATCACAACACAAATCAAATATTAAAAGTTTATGATAGAAAAAAAAAATACACTATAAGTCACATACTATAAGCATACATTAATATAAACAAATAAAATAATAATATGCACCTTGATGATAAAATAAATGAATGTAATAAATCATCTCATTCTTATTATTAATTATCACAACACAAATCAAATATTAAAAATTTATGATAGAAAGAAATACACTATAAGTCACATACTATAAACATACATTAATATAATCAATATAATTATAATATGTGATTTGATTTAATTTTTATAACAATAATAAAAAATCAAATCAAACAATAAAAAAGTATGTGATATTTTGAGTTTTTTATTTTTGTAATTTTTTATTTAATTGATTTTTTGGGATTGATTTGATGATTTAATGGTTTGATTTAATTTAATTTGAACACCTAATAAATCTCTCATGGACACTCCTTTTGTTTGCAAATTGTTTTAAGTCTAATGTGATCATTATTCTTTCACTTAATATCTCATCCATAAAATATGGTGTAGTCTCTTATAAGATAAGTAAGCATTCCAACAACCTCAAATTCCATTCCAACCTTCAAGTGTGCATGTCTAAAATAATTTTTTGCATTGTATTGAACTTCTTGTTTAATAATTGTAATTTTATACATCATTCATAAAAGAGTGTTGTGTTTGAGATTATTTAATTAGATATTTTATTTTTTGTGAATTAATATTTTCAGTAAGATTTTTCTTTGAAAGAGTAAAATAATAATTAATTAATGACATGAAATCTTATTTATATATAAAGACTAATAATTATGTCCCATACCATATAGGGAGAAACATTAAAGTCAACAGAGAAAATTAACAAGATTAATTTATTATGTTTTTGTATATTTAAAAATTAAATTTAAATTTCTTATTTTTGAGAAACTAAACTGTCAGGATTTGACACTTTGAGAAACCACAATAAATATTTCTCCTTTTTGCCATTTTTTTTATCATTCAAAGCACATGGATTATGCTATATTAAGTACTGTCCAAATTCACTCTTTTATACACTGGTACTACAAGATATGATAATGGACTGTGATTAGGCAGGTTATGATGATAAGGGATTGAAAGAAATTATTTTCCAATATTTTATGTTTTGTTACCTTTGTACTTTCAACCAGTCTAATCTAGTTCAGATCCTCTCAACGCCACATTCTGCATACATACCAAACCTTTCTAGTCTCTTAAAATTTGCTCAATGGCCAACCAAGGACATGTTCTCCCTCTCTCTGAAAAAATTTGGTTCAAGCGCACATTTCAAAGAGTAATAGACACCTTGATTTTAGTCCTTCTCCTCTTGAATCTCAGTTATCGTGTTTTCTCATCCAATAATTTCACTTTCCCATGGTTCCTTGCTTTCATATGCGAATCCTGGTTCACCTTCATTTGGATTGTGATTCTTAACACCAAGTGGAGTCCTGCAGTAACCATAACCCACCCAAATCGTCTCCTTCAACGGTACGTACAACACAGAATTACAATTAAGCTGTTTTGAATTTGATAACCAATTCCCTTGTTCTACAAGTACTAGCTAAAGTTGTAGGTTACTAAATGCTTATTCTTGCTTGTTACTTGTTAGTGGCATGGCATATGATTGTACACGTGCATGTTCTTACTTTGCTTTTTGTTTATTTCAATAGGGTACCTGAGCTTCCACCTGTAGACATGTTTGTGACAACAGCAGATCCTGTACTTGAGCCACCCATCATCACAATCAATACTGTGTTGTCTCTGTTGGCACTTGATTATCCAGCTAACAAGTTAGCTTGCTATGTTTCTGATGATGGCTGTTCCCCACTTACTTTCTATGCCCTTGTAGAAGCCTCTAAATTCGCCAAGTTTTGGGTACCTTTCTGTAAGAAGTACAACGTGCAGGTCAGAGCACCCTTCAGATACTTCTCTAATGTTGCCATTAGCAAAAGTGAAGAGTCCCTTGAATTCAAACAAGAATGGTTACAAATGAAGGTAAGTATAAGTACAACAACCTTGCCCTGCATTTTGGTTGAGAAATTAACAATCCAAAATAGTCTCCTGTCTCCCAATTAAGTACCGAATATTAGGGTAAAGGAAATTAGGAGATATGTACAAACTTGCAAATTGTCTGACCATATGAACTACAAAATTATTTGTGTGTTGTACTTTGCAGGATATGTATCACAATCTTAGCCAAAATCTTGAAGAGGTGACAAGCAAAACAATTCCATTCCAACTTGATGGAGAATATGCAGTTTTCTCAAATACAGAGCAAAGAAATCATCCAACCATAATTAAGGTAACCGATATAGTAAAGAATATTCATATCAGGTACATATAACGCTTGTATTTTAGGTTTCTATTTAACAAACCCGGGCTTATGGGCAATTCATTAAATATAAATACTTCTCTTGTATTCATTTCTTATTTCCAAAAATCTAAACACTCAAATTATTAGTATTTTTAGTTTATGAGAACCTCTTATTTTTTGTTCATGTGTATTCATCTTTCAAACTTCTAATTTTTTCTGCCATTGTTGCGCACTAGAAGAAGGAACAACAAAACAACTAGAAAGACTAATATACAATACGTGTGGGCAGGTTATATTTGAGAACATGGATGGCCTTTCTGATCAGTTGCCTCACCTAATATACATATCAAGAGAGAAGAGGCCACAGTATCCACATAATTACAAAGCCGGAGCTATGAATGTGTTGGTAAGTTTCTTAAATGAAGTAATTTTGATTCTCATATTCTTTTAAGTTAATGTATGAACCCCAAATTTATTTTGAATTTATGTCTCTGAATTCCATTCTCATCTTTCTTAGTAACTGATATGCGCAGACCAGGGTGTCTGGGTTGATGACTAATGCCCCCTTTATGTTGAACGTGGACTGTGACATGTTTGTGAACAATCCCAAGATTGTTCAACACGCTATGTGCATTTTGATGGATTCAAAAAGTGGAAAAGAAGTTGCTTTCGTTCAATGTTTCCAACAATTCTATGACGGAATAAAAGATGACCCTTTCGGAAATCAGTGGGTGGCTGTATTTGAGGTATTTTTGAACTTCGAATGAAGTTCTTTTACTCTTTACTAGTATAGTTTATCAACTATATAGCATTGTAAACAAACAGTTTTCTTGTTTTGTCTAATGCAGTACATAGTGCGGGGCATGGCAGGACTTCAAGGGCCTTTCTATTGCGGAACAAACACCTTCCATAGAAGAAAAGCTATTTATGGTGTTTATCCTGATGAAACTGGAAGCAGGAGAAATGGTCCTTCTCTTACTCGAATACCGATATTTCCATGATTCATCATTATATCTCAAAATCCATGTTAGATTGAATGGTCTTTCAATATATTTACGAAATCTTATACTAATTTTAAAAGATGTACTTGTTTCATTTTGATAAAAATTTAACACAAGCAAGGAAAATAATAGTATGTAGTAATTCAATGGTTGAATGCAATACACGTTTATTTTGTATCTTCCGCAGGAAAATTAGAAGAAAAGATATTGATACAACAATTTGGAAGTTTAGAGGAGTTTGTCAAATCAGCAGCTCATGCTATGGAAGGGAGTGCATATTCTGCAAATGATATTACTCCTTCCAGCTTTATTGAGGCAGCAATCCAAGTCGCTGATTGTGGATATGAAGATGGCACTTGGTGGGGTAAACAGGTATGCAATAGAAACAAATAGTATAATTTTTCAAACAAAATTAACAATTTTTGAAAAATTGTTAGTTAATAACCTTTGAGGATTTTGGGAACTTTATTAGATGGGGTGGTTGTATGGATCACTCACAGAAGATGTGCTAACTGGGTTGAGTATGAAAAGAAGAGGTTGGAGATCAGAGTGTTGTACACCAGATCCAATTGCCTTCACAGGATGCGCTCCCGGAGGATTACTCTCTACAATGTTACAACAAAAGAGATGGTTCACTGGCCACACTGTAATCTTTTTTGGAAAGCATTCTCCTCTTATGTGCATGCTCTTTGGTAAAATCCAGTTCAGAGCAGGCTTGTCTTATTTCTGGGTTTCCACTTTGAGCTTAAGAGGTGTGTTCCTAGTTTGCTACATTGCTCTACTTGCGTATTGCATGATTACCAACACCAATATCTTTCCCAAGGTTTGATCCTAATTCCAATCCAATTTTAATTGCAATGTTAATGCAAAGGATTTTTTTTTATTATCAGTAAATGCTAGTTATTAGTTCCTTAGTTTTTATTAGTTGTTAGTTCTTTCTCCCTTTATTATCAGACCAAACCTTATATCTCCGTTGATACAAAAGATTTAACTCCAATCCAATTTGTTTTTGCTCCAGGGACTTGGCCTTTGGATTCCAATTACCCTTTTTGTGATTTATAACGTATATACTCTATTAGAGTACGTTAAAATTGGATTGTCAATGCGACAATGGTGGAACAATCAGAGAATGTGCATAGTTAGAACAACGACTGCATCGTTTCTTGGATTTTTGAATGGCATGGTTCAGCTATCAGGGTTATCGGACATTGCTTTTGACATAACGGAGAAGGAATACCCAACTTCTAGTGCTGATGAAAACAGTACAGATGCTGGAAGGTTCACATTCAACGAATCTCCAGTTTTTGTTATAGGCACGACCATTTTGCTGGTTTATTTGACAGCAATATTGATCAAGTTTTGGGGGTTGCAACCAACTCATAGTGGGAATGGGAGTGGACTAGGGGAGTTCATCTGTAGTACGTATGTGGTAGTGTGCTTCTGGCCATATTTGAAAGGGCTGTTTGCCAGAGGCAATTACGGGATTCCCCTATCCATCATGTGCAAATCCGCTGTCTTTGCTTTTGTCTTTGTTCACTTTTGCAGAAGTAATGGTCTCAGTTGATGACTTGACTTTTGCAGAAGAATAGGATAAAAGCAGTAAACAGTGCTTTTTATATTTTGTATTATTTTAATGAGTTGTTAGGAAATTATGCCTCTATGAAGCGTGCACTTTCATAATGGAAGACTCTAGGCCTCACCATGATTGACACGAGGTTTCTTTAAATAAGCACAAAAAGTATTGAAATGGTATAAAAATAGGTTTTTTTACTCAATTACACCTTCTCTCTCCAGTAAGTTGTTAGGAAATTATGCCTCTATGAAGCGTGCACTTTCATAATGGAAGACTCTAGGCCTCACCATGATTGACACGAGGTTTCTTTAAATAAGCACAAAAAGTATTGAAATGGTATAAAAATAGGTTTTTTTACTCAATTACACCTTCTCTCTCCAGTAAGTTGTTAGGAAATTATGCCTCTATGAAGCGTGCACTTTCATAATGGAAGACTCTAGGCCTCACCATGATTGACACGAGGTTTCTTTAAATAAGCACAAAAAGTATTGAAATGGTATAAAAATAGGTTTTTTTACTCAATTACACCTTCTCTCTCCAGTAAATGCTCAATGTACACTAATTTGGAAAAATATTCCGAAACTACACCTGTTTTGGCTCCTTCACTGAAGTCGGGTTCTCACACCCCGACTTCCGTTCTTCCTTTTTTTTTTAAAATTTTTTTTATATTATTAAAATTAAATATTATATTATATAAAATTATTTTTAAATAATTTGAAAATTAGTTATTTATTAAATTAATTTATGTAATATTATTTTATAATTTAATTTTGTTATTAAGAAAATGATATTATTAAATTTAAATATTTTTGTTATATTATTTAAATTATTTAAGATATTTTTTGGTGAATATATATTTTAAAATCTGAATTTTGTATAATAATATATTTATTTTAGTAAATATTTATTTTGTATAATAATCTGAATTTTAAAATTTTTAATTTAACTATTTTACTAAATATAATTAGTTTGTTTATGTTTTTAGATTTAATTAAAAATGATAAAACTAAAGCTTTTAACAATTTATTTATATAAGAACATTATACTACGTCATCAATAAAATATTTAAACAATGACATTTGTCTATGGAAAAACTAAGATGAGGATACATTAGGACAATTATTTATGCTATGACCATGTTGCCGGCAAAGTCCACATTTTTTTCTACTTGCTCGTTCATTTTCGTCTTCGTCCATCTCAGTAGGAATGCGAGTTGAAACTGGACGACCCTTTGCAGTCCTCTTTCTCCTTGGATCAGGACTCCACTGATCTCCTTCATATTTTTGCCACATTGATTCGTGTGGCGATAAACCAAAGGAGTTGTCGTAGATGTGCAAAATGTGTTGTAAAGTGAATATCATCGGCACATAGGTCATGGGATCAACATTGACAGATTTACAGGCAGCCATGATGTGAGAACACGGTAAATGTTTAGCCTGAAATTCACCACAATCACACTTTTGGGATTGTAACATTACTCTAAACCTTCCAGGTGATCTGGGTGTTTCAAGTGGGGATTGAGTCTCGGTTATAATAAAAGTGTGATTGTGTCTGTCGAATTCATTTACAATGTGTGTATTAGATTCTTGTTGACCACTATTGATTGCATCGAAGACGACTTCAGAATACTGTGAGCCGGAGTTGATCATTGCCTGAGTTTGTCGACCTCTATTAGCAAAGAGTAGTGCGGTCTTGAAATAGGTCTCCTCAACCAATGATGACACCGGTAAATGTCTTGTGTTTTTTAACATGGAATTAACAGACTCCGAAAAATTGGTAGTCATATGTCCCCAACGTTTCCCCTCATCAAAGCATTGTACCCATTTTTGTTTGGGTAATTGATCAAGCCATTCAGCTGCACTTGGCTTATTCGCACGAATATCCCCAAGATGTCGCCAGTGCATCTTCTCCGTGTATGCGTACCCTGTAAATATTTAATCAATGTATTATGTTATAAAATTTGATTGAAAGAAAATTATAACGAATAAATAAAATAGATTCTCACCAGCCAACATAAGTGGTTTCTTTAAATGTTTGCAGTTTGAGTTACCACGAAGAAAGTTTTGTGCAATGTGGCGCAGGCAAAAGAAATGGGATGTGTCCTGGACCCATAAGTTACTTGGGTTGTTGTAGGCACTTATAATTGAGGGGTGTCGGTCTGAAATAAGAGAAATGTTAATTTGCGGAGTAACATGTCTTCTCAAATTCTTTAGAAAAAACCCCAAGCTGAAGTTGTCTCCCCTTCTACAATGGCATAGGCAATCGGGAAGATATGGTTAGCTCCATCTTGTGCGGTAGCTATCAACAGTGTGCCAGTATACTTTCCGTAAAGCCATGTACCATCTACTTGTACAATGGGTTTGCAATATGCAAAACCATGCATGGACCAAATGATCAAAAGACACGTTTAAACAATCTTTTGCCCGGTACTATTTCTCCCCCCTCATACAAGGATTCTGTTTGAGCAGCGACCACAGTCCCGGGAACACAAGATTGCAAAGCTCCGAAAAGTTTTGGCAGTTTGGCATATGATTCTTCCCAGTTTCCATGAATCATCTCCAATTCTTTTTGCTTTGCTAACCATGTCTTCTTGTAGGATGGGGTATAATTCATGAACGTTTTGATCTCTGCAATCAATGTCTTGATGGAGACAGTTGGGTTTGTTTTGACAATTGGTTGGATGATCTGTGCTATGACGTGTTTGTCGAGTTGGCGATGATTTTGTCTAAGCATCGGCACGAGACAAGTGTGATGACCTCTGATACTCTTGATAATCCATTTGTTATGCCTCTTTGAATTGCATGCGCCCAAGCTCCATGTACAACCATTTTCATGTAACTTGCAGACGAAGTGTAGCCTTCTTTGGTCAGAGTAAATTGTTCTGCAATCAAAATGATTTCTGATGTTGTATTCTTTGATTGCTCGAATACATTGTGATTTGTCATCGAAGATCATGCCAACCTCGAGTACACCGACTGGTGGTTGTACATTATGTTGCTGATGAACAAAATGGGGTCGATCAATATAGTGTGGTAGGTGGTCAAAGTTCAAGTCTACTGGACACCTAGGTTGCTGATATTGCAACGGAGGTGACGGAGGTGTCGTTGGTCTGCCAACACCCTCGTCATCGGTTTGGTCATCACTTTGGTCATCGCTTTGTTGATTGATGTGATCAAAGAACTGTTGATCCTCATCCTCAGTAAAATCATCCATGTTTTCATGATGAAATCGTATAATGGGATCTTCGTTAGCAATGGGATGTTCATCTCGGTTTGATGTTTGCGTTTGTGGTAGTTGTGAAGGTGGCGTAAAGGGGGATGAAGGATGGTTTTGTTGGTCAAAGGAGGTTTGTTGGCCATGAAAAAAAGAATCATTCTCGGATAATATTTGTGTGTATGAAGTATAAATGTCAAAGGGGTCTTGTGATTCAAGGTTGTTGTATAAAGATACTGGATTATTGAGGTCTATGTTGTTGTACGGTAACTGTTGTGGATGCGGTAGTTGTAGTTGTGGACATGAGGGTTGTGGAGACGATAGTTGTGGTTGAGAAATAAGCTCAGTAACAGCATAGAATTCGGCAGAATTCAATTGTGGATTCTGGATAATTGTTTCCATCGCGCCTCTAAGATCATCATTGTCGAATAGTTGAGCCGAAATAAAACGTGTCTGACCGAGATGAATTGAAATAGGGACACGAAATAACAATTGAGAAACTTGTTCAGTTGCTCGAGTAGGAAGATGATTGTTAATTTTTCGAATGAATTGTGTAAACGTAATAGAACGACTGGCGTAAAAAAATATTGGGGTCGTACATTGGTACGTCGATCCTTGAACTGGATCGTCTACAATGTGACCACTGTGGTAAATGAGGGTCGGAATTTCTTTAGGTGGAGCCATGGTGGTGCTTATGGGATATGAGTGGAAATGGTGTGAGAGTTACAAATCGAGTTTTGTTTTGTGAGAAAATTGTTGTGTGTGATATGTTGTTGTCAAATGGTGATATTATATATAGGCTAAGAAAGTTTAGTACCAGAGTTAGATTGTAATGTTAGGTGGGAGAGTTAGATTGGAAGGTTAGGTTGGGAGAGTTAGTTACGAGGGTTAGATGGGAGGGTTAGGTGGGAGTGTTAGATTGGAAGGTTAGATGAGAGAGTTAGATTGGAAGGTTAGGTGGGAGAGTTAGTTACGAGGGTTAGATGGGAGGGTTAGGTGAGAGTGTTAGATTGGAAGGTTAGGTAAGATAGTTAGATCGGAAGGTTAGATGGGAGGGTTAGGCAGCAAAGTTAGTTACGACGGTAAGGTAGGAGAGTTAGGTAGGACATTAAGTGCATGTGAGTAATTTAGTGTACACATGTGAGTGAACAGTATGCAACCTCACACATTAATATACATGACAGACTGTTCGTTTAATCATGATTGTTGACCGCAGTGTTCTGTATCGCATGCCAAGGTCACATGGATTGTTCAGAAACATGTTAATGGGATAAACATACGCATGTGAGTGAACAGTGTGCAACACCAAACTTCAAAGCATCTCTGAAATGATGCATATGTAGACTATTATTATTGAAGTAAATTAAAATAACAACTTCAAAGCATGCAACAACTACAACTAGATAATAAAGACGGAGAAAAACTTCAATGCAATACAACAAAATATGTTAAATTATTCATTCTAATTTCATGGTATTCTCCAGCTTCTGCTCCATGTCGGCCCAACTTAGGTCATTAACTTGAGTAGGTGATAATGAATTATGAACATCAACTTTAAGTTCCATACATATTACACTTCTCATATTGAGAAATGTATGAAACATGCATGAGACACCTTCTTCATCAATAATTTGAATTGCCCTATATTGAACTTCACCATTTAATTGATATACAGGACAACGATACCAAAGGGTATTAATTATAGGCGTAACACCATTATCTGTAATTGATGACTGTATTGCAGTGATTATATTTGGCAGCGTCATTGTTGGATTCAAGAGTAACGACTTTGTGTTGTCACCTCTGAAAATTGCATTTGCACTTGAACTTTGAATGATTTCACCATTGATATAAACGTACACACAAATAGGCTCTGACCTCATTGCTAGCCCTCTCTGTTTTCTCTCACAATTTGATTAGACACAACAGTGCAAAGTATTAGGTGACATGGTAGGTTTATATATGCAATCTATCACGGGTCCATGGTTCACGTGAATTAGAATGTCGATGCATCACAGTACCACAGTCGTGTTAATGTGCTTTGGAATCTCGAGGCCTTACAACGAGACAAAATATAAATGTGGTTTGGAATCTCGAGGCATTACAATTACATTAAGTGTAATGTTGAGGCCATGCGAAATGTTGAGAACAAAGCTAATGCGGTTATCATACGCATGTGGGTGAATAGTGTGCACGAAAATGTCATTGGTTCACGTGCATTAGAATCTCGATGCGTGACAGTACCACAGTTGATGTTAATGTGCTTTGGAATCTCGAGGCCTTGCAATGAGACAATTTATAAATGTGCTTTGGATTCTCGAGACATTTACAATTACCTTATCGTACGCATATGGGTGAATAGTGTGCACGAAAATGTCATTGGTTCACGTGCATTAGAATCTCGATGCGTGACAGTACCACAATTGATGTTAATGTGCTTTGGAATCTCGAGGCCTTGCAACGAGACAATTTATAAATGTGCTTTGGATTCTCGAGACATTTACAATTACCTTAACGTACGCATGCGGGTGAACAGTGTGCACAAAATTTTAGTGATTCACGTGAATTAGAATTTCGATGCACCACAGTACCATAGTCATGTTAACGTGCTTTGGAATCTCGAGGCCTTGCAACGAGACAAATTATAAATGTGCTTTGGAATCTCAAGGCATTACAATTATCTTAAGTGTATTTGTGCTTGCAAAACCGAACATAGTGTAAATAATAAATAGATGAGAGGTGCATGTCAATAGCACATGTGCATCACCCAACTTCAAATTTTATATCATTTGTATTCGGTTTACCATTTGACATCATTCTCATGGATGATAAACCTCTATTGCGTCATCAACATGTTCATCGTTCACGTACCACGATTAATGAGTTAATCACTTCCTATTACCATACAATACCTGAACCAGAACCACAAATTATACCATTATTATCGTCTACCGGGTTCCAACATATTGCCTTAATCAAACAGTGTAAAATTGATCCTGCATTGATCACTGCATTGGTTGAACGATGGAGGCCTGAAACACATACCTTTCACCTGCCATGGGGAGAGTGCACCATCACACTCGAAGATGTTGCACTTCATCTAGGCATTAGAGTCGATGGTTGTGTTGTGGCTGGACCTAGCTTCTTACATTGGGATGAGTTATGCCACGAGTTACTAGGGGAAGTCCCTCCCGAAAATGCACGTAAAGGATCCGCACTGAAGCTAACATGGTTGCTAAACATGTTGCGCGCACCATTGCCTGAAGAACCAACAACGTACCAACTACAATGCAGGTGTAGAGCTTACATAATGTACATGATTGGCGGTGCTTTAATTCCTGATAAATCTGGAAATAGAGTTCATTTAATGTATTTGAACCTATTACGTGATTTGAACAACACAAAAAAATATAGTTGGGGTTCGGCTTGCTTAGCAAACTTGTATAGAGAACTATGTCGAGCATCATCGGAGGTTGGTAAATCTATGGGTGGTTGTGTCATACTATTGCAGTCATGGGCTTGGTACCACATGCCTTTTATTGCACCAAGAGTCCCACGACCGGAAATAACTTTTCCACTGGCTAAAAGGTTATTTACATATAGCGAAATGTAAATTTTTTTATTTCAATGACGTGTATTATAACATTACAATGAATACTGATTATGTATGTTTTACATTTTAGATGGAGTGGTGGTAGATTAGAATATAGGGCCACACCGCATGGTGACTTAGTCGGATATAGGTCTCGTATAGATCATATGGAGAGCCATGAGGTATGATACTATCATGATCTGCACCTTAAATATAAACATACATACTAACATGTTGCCTTGTTGGCATATATTTCAGTTTTCTTGGATCCCATATAGAGGATTTGAAGAACACCTACCCAGACGTGCATATAGAGACATGGAGATTTGGTCTGCATGTACTGCAATTATTTGTTTCTCGATTGTCGAATGACATCAAACAAATCGAGTGAAGCTACAGTTTGGACTACAACAAGATATCCCTATTGATCCCATGAATCTTGATTTACTTCACCAAATTGACATGCGAGACAATCATTACACTGATTGGATGGAATATCATGCGGAGTGGATTAATATCTGGAAAAACAAACACAACGATATTTTAGCTGGGCAATGGGTTGAAGGAATAGTGACACATACACCAGCGTACATGGAATGGTATAGAAAAAACACTACTTTGTTCTTGTCTGTTGAACAACAACTACATGATCCACGCACAACAATTACACAAAATGTTGCAAGGTCAGGTGTTGAACAAACACATTTTGAAATTCCACATCCTCAGTCAATGTATTATACTCCTTCACCTGTTCATCAAACTTTTGGCCACACTAGCGAGTCAGTCACCGCAACCACCCATGAATGGATGACCGATTTATTTGGCGTCGATTTCAATACACCAAATTCAGCGGCATCATATTTAGCTACTTTACAACAGTTCGATGCACCGCATTCGTTTGGAGAACAAGGTCAAAGTTCTTCAGCTGCAACAACCAACATTGAAAATACTAACATAGAACAACAACATGATCATGACGTGGAAGAACCAGTCATACTGGAAAGAAGAAATCCTCGACGTAATCGGCGTCCACCACCTTGTGGGACTGGTCATCGTCTTGGTCATTGAAGTATAAAATGTTGTGATAATGGGATCAAATATGTGTAAGTACCACTGTAACGGCATCAAAAAAACTATGATTTGGACCCTTGCAACTATGCTTAAGAGCCCATGTTCTGCATTTTTTTAAAATTATGTCCAACACATTAATGATGTTTGTGACTCATTTTTTCTATAGTTTGAACGTCAGAAAATCCAAAAAAAATTATTTAGTGCACCAGTTCCATCGACTAACACCTCAAAATACAAGTACAAAATCAAAAAAACTATGATTTGGACCCTTGCAACTATGCTTAAGAGCCCATGTTCTGCATTTTTTTAAAATTATGTCCAACACATTAATGATGTTTGTGACTCATTTTTTCTATAGTTTGAACGTCAGAGAATCCAAAAAAAAATTATTTAGTGCACCAGTTCCATCGACTAACACCTCAAAATACAAGTACAAAATCAAAAAAACTATGATTTGGACCCTTGCAACTATGCTTAAGAGCCCATGTTCTGCATTTTTTTAAAATTATGTCCAACACATTAATGATGTTTGTGACTTATTTTTTCTATAGTTTGAACGTCAGAGAATCCAAAAAAAATTATTTAGTGCACCAGTTCCATCGACTAACACCTCAAAATACAAGTACAAAATCAAAAAAACTATGATTTGGACCCTTGCAACTATGCTTAAGAGCCCATGTTCTACATTTTTTTAAAATTATGTCCAACACATTAATGATGTTTGTGACTCATTTTTTCTATAGTTTGAATGTCAGAGAATCCAAAAAAAATTATTTAGTGCACCAGTTCCATCGACTAACACCTCAAAATACAAGTACAAAATCAAAAAAACTATGATTTGGACCCTTGCAACTATGCTTAAGAGCCCATGTTCTGCATTTTTTTAAAATTATGCCCAACACCTTAATGATGTTTGTGACTCATTTTTTCTATAGTTTGAACGTCAAAGAATCCAAAAAAAAATTATTTCGTGCACCAGTTCCATCGACTAACACCTCCAAATACAAGTACAAAATAAAAAAAACTATGATTTGGACCCTTACAACTATGCTTAAGAGCCCATGTTATGCATTTCTTTAAAATTATGTCCAACACATTAATGATGTGTGTGCCTCATTTTTTCTATAGTTTGAACGTCAGAGAATCCAAAAAAAATTATTTCGTGCACCAGTTCCATCGACTAACACCTCAAAATACAAGTACAAAATCAAAAAAACTATGATTTGAACACTTTTTCCATGGTAATAACGTCAAAAACTTCAAAAAAAAAATATTCGTGACACACTGCAATTTTCACAAATCAATTTTTTTTACTTTGAAATTATAATGGACTTCTGCTGCATCAATTATCAGGGATAAATCACAGTCGAAATTGACAACACTCGGCAATTTATATAGGTCTCTAAAAAAATAAATATCTCACCAGTAAAACTGACATGACATGCACTACTCAATTTTTTTTTCACTCTGCTAATTATAATGGACTTATACTCCATCAATTACCAAAGATAAATCACAGTTAAAATTGACAACACTCAGCAATTTACACACGTCTCTAAAAAAATAAATGTCGCACTAGTAAAACAGACATGACATGGACAACTCAATTTTTTTCACTCTGATAATTATAATGGACTTCTGCTCCATCAATTACCAGGGATAAATCACAATTGAAATTGACAACACTCGGTAATTTTCACACATCTCTAAAAAAATTAATGTCGCACCAGTAAAACTGACATGACGTGGACAACTCAGTTTTTTTTCACTCAGTTGTTGTTTTAACTCAGCAATTTGCACATTATGGACCCTTGTAAATATGCTTAAGTGTTCATTTACCCGTTCATCTAAATGCACAGTTAACTAGTGACTCACTCAATTATAACCAAATTCTATAAATACTACTACAGCTAAAGACATTCGTAACAATTTCAAATTTTCATCTCAATCCCTACCACAATGTGTCACCTAACTGCATATGTTTGTGTTTACTACGACGGCCAAATTTGCAATACTAATGAGGGCACCATCTTTGTTAGTAACAGCACAAAAACTTTCATGGTTGACAAGGTCATAACCTTTACACAATTGCTTGAACTTGTTCACCAAAAACTAAACATTGACCCAGAACAACATATCCAACATCTTCATTTTCGGTGCCCTATATTTGAGTCAGGACAACGTTATATGTACACATCTTTTATTCTGCGAGATGATGCTGATGTTTGACAAATGTTCAACATTTTTTACAACAATCCATCACTACCATTTGTGGAGTTATTTGCCATAATTTGTCACAATAATGACCCACCAGGCAACCAACATGGCTCAACCTCTAATCTTGAGGACTTAGGTGAATACGAGACTTGTTGACTCAAAAACCATGATAGTGATACGGACTCCTCTTCCGGGCCCAAAGGAAGTAACCTGTCTCCATCCCACGAACCTATATTCAAACGAGATTGGTAATCTACGGATCATTCATGTCTAAGTTATTTCTTCTTTGAGATTTTCATGTAATGTCTTATGTCTGTCTTCAGTTATCACTTTACGTATTGAAATAATTTTTCCTTTAAATTTAAATTAGCAATTTTCAGTTTACCCACTTTTACTGCAGTAGTTGACATGGTAACATAACTGTCAAAATTCACAATACTTTGTCATTTACACTACACTGTTTTTAAAAATTCAATGTCTCATCGACAAAACTGACATGAAATGGACAACTCATAATCTCTTTATTCACTCTGAAAATAACTATGGACGTTTGCTGCTTTAATTACAAGGGAAAAATCACAATCCAAATTGACAATACTATGCAATTTGCATACGTCTCTAAAAATTAAATGTCTCACCTGCAAAACTGTCATGAAATGGACAACTCATAATCTCTTTATTCACTCTGAAAATAACTATGGACGTTTGCTGCTTTAATTACAAGGGAAAAATCACAATCCAAATTGACAATACTCTGCAATTTGCAAACGTCTCTAAAAATTCAATGTCTCACCTGCAAAACTGTCATGAAATGGACAGCCCATCATCTCTTTATTCACTCTGAAATTCATCATGAACGTCTGTTGCTTTAATTACATGGGAAAAATCACAGTCCAAATTAACAACACTCTGCATTATGAGCTGTCCATTTCATGTCAGTTTTACAGGTGATACATTTAATTTTTAGAGACGTGTGCAAAACTAACATGAGATGGACAACTCATAATCTCTTTGTTCACTCTGAAATTATAATGGACGTCTGCTACATCACTTACTAGGGAAAAAGAAACATTGGATTCCAATACACATCAACGTGGCAGAATACTCATACAACTATAAATAACACAACACAGACACAATACAAACACACAATCTCACACCACATAATTTCACAAACCAAATTCAATCTTATTACTATGTCATTTTTGGGAGAAACAAGCAGTCAGACCATTACTAACTCCAGATTAGCTTTCATTTTTCCAAATGGATCAATCAGTTACAACCAAACTGGTGTTTATTTTCAAAGTCTCATTCCAACACCAATGCGAGTTCCTAACAACTGTTCTTTTGATACACTCAAGCGTAGAATGCACAACACCCTTCAACTAACTAACGATCAATTACTGGATGAAATCTACTACCGAAAGCCATTCATAGATGCAGGTCAACAATATTTTATTCAATCTTTACAATTGAAAAATGATGATGATGTTTACACAATGTTAATGTGCAATGACCAATACTCGTGTGTTGGCCCTATAGAATTATTATGTACCATTATTAGAACACTGGATGCTATACTCAACCTGCTTCAATCAACCATCGCTCCTACTCATGATGCAATTATGTATTACGGGAAGTGGAACATACCACGTCAAGGTGAGTTTTTGGGTTACTCCTTTACTGGAACTAATCCAATAAGATTTGGCATTCCTTCGGGATGTGGCATGGAGAAACTCAAGGATCTAATCAAACAAGTTGCACCTACAGGGGTTCCCCCTAATGGAATTCACGGATCACAATTGGTTAAACGATTATTCTTTCGACAACCAGGTCATTCTAAGTATTCCGAAAATTTGATTGAACATGACATAACAGAATTGAAAAATGATGAAGACGTGCTAAAAGTGTTAGCACAATCTAAATAAAAGAAGACATGTATTCTGCACAACATATTTCATATCCTCATTAGTTTTGTTATGTTTGCATTGTAAGTGTAATTTTTAATATGTTTCATTATTGTCGAGTATCATTTCAATTACTGTAATTTGAGTATTTTGTCTATGACTGATTTCTCATATATTTTTTTGCGGTGTTTTTCTTACTGTATTTTAATACTACTAACTAATTTTATTATTTTTTAATTACAACAACATACAAAAATTAACAAAACATA